>NW_026652280.1:70974117-71035449 GCF_009828535.3 Hylobates moloch | reverse complement strand
ATATAGACTATATATATATATATGGATAAAATGATATGACATCTGGGATTTTCTTAATGTAGAGAGTTGAAACAAGAATGTTTCTAAATTGATCACTGTTGATAGTGGTTACATGGGGATTATCCATTCTTTCCACTTTTGTACCTATTTGAAGCATTTTATAATAAAATTTTTAAGAACTGAAAAGACAAAACTTTCATAATTTTATATCTTTAAAAACATAACATGTATTGCAAACTACAAATAGATTAAATTTCAAAGTAAGGAGTTGTCTCAAGAAATAAGTCTGGCCAGGTGCAGTGGCTTATGCCTGTAATCCCAGCACTTTGAGAGGCTGAGGCAGTGGGATCACCTGAGGTAGGAGTTCGAGACTAGCCTGGCCAACATGGTGAAACCCCATCTCTACTTAAAATACAAAAAGTTAGCTGGGCGTGGTGGTGGACGCCTGTAATCCCAGCTACTGGGGAGGCTGAGGCAGGAGAATTGCTTGAACCTGGGAGGCAGAGGTTGCAGTGAGCCAACATCACGCCATTGCACTCCAGCCTGGGTGACAGAGCGAGATTCTGTCTCAAAAAAAAAAAAAAAAAAATCATTTTATGAGATCAACTTATAATTTAAACTGCTTAATTTTCTTCCATGTGTGTAATCCGGTAGGGGTCCCTTTTTCTGTAGTCTGTTAAAACGTGTAGTGTCAAATTTATGGTCCAGCTGTAACAAATGAATAGAACTTCAGAGTAAACTACTGTCACATCAACCTTCCTGCCTTCATTTTGTATCTCTGCCCTTGTTTTATATTTATATATATATTTTTATATATATAAATTATTTATTTATATGTTTATATATATATATATATAAATTATTTATTTATTTATTTATTTTTAGACAGACTCTCCCTCTGTTGCCAAGGCTGGAGTGCAGTGCCTCCATCTTGGCTCAAGCAATTCTCCTGCCTCAGCCTCCCGAGTAGCTGGGATTACAGGCAAGTGCCACCACGCCAGGCTAATTTTTGTATTTTTAGTAGAGACAGGGTTTCACCACATTGGGCAGGCTGATCTGGAACTCCTGACCTCAGGTGATCCGCCACCCCAAAGTGCTGGGATTACAGGCGTGAGCCATTGCGCGTGGCCATATATTTTTTATGTACCGTTTAAAAGAAACTTTAGACTAAATTTAACAAATAAGTTTATTTGAGCAAAGAACAGTTTGGGAATCGGGCGGCCCTCAGAATTAGAAGTTCAGAGCTCTGCTCCGGCAGCATGAGCAGCAAGCTTTTGTAGGCTGAGCCTAGAGGCAAAGTAAAGAAACTGCAGTCATGTGTTGCTTAATGATGGGGATACGGTCTGAGGAGTTTGCTGTTAGTTGATTTTGTCGTACACCTGCTGCACACCTAGGCTGTGTGGTGTGGCCTATTGCTCCTAGGCTGCAAACCTGCTCGCATGTGACTGTACTGAATGCTTCAGGCCATTGTAACACAATGGTATCTAAACACATCTAAACATAGAAAAGGTACAGTAAAAATAAGGTATTATAATCTTACGGGACCACCATCTACATGTGGCCCATCGTTGACTGAAATGTCGTTAGCGGTGCATGACTGCTCTTAGCAGTGCATGACTGCTTGATTGGCTGCTGCTGGGCATTTGCCTTATTTGTGTGGTCCAATGCATGGTCCCAAGTTCTGCCACCAGTTGGCTGGTTGGCTGTTTATGATTGGTAGAAGCTTAATTTGAAGTTAGTTACAAAGAATGCGTCTAGGTTAAGTTCCAGTTTGTGTATGGTTGGGTTCTGGGTACAGAAAAAGCCCTAAGCTCATGGCTCCTGCCTAGTCTTTTTTTTTTTTGAGACCGAGTCTTGCTCTGTTGCCCAGGCTGCTGGAGTGCAATGGTGCGATCTCGGCTCACTGCAACCTCCGCCTTCTGGATTCAAGCCATTCTCCTGCCTCGGCCTCCTGAGTAGCTGGGCTGACAGGCACCCACCACTGCGCCTGGCTAATTTTTGTATTTTTAGTAGAGACGGGGTTTCGCCATTTTGGCCAGGCTGGTGTCGAACTTCGGACCTCAGGTGATCCGCCCGCCTCATTCTCCCAAAGTGCTGGGATTACAGGTGTGATCCACTGCACCCGGCTGCCTATTCTGCTTTAACGCACATAAAAAGATACATTCCTATCACCTCAGAAAAGCAAACGTAAGATGCTGTGCACACTGAACATCTTGTTTTTTTTAATTGAAGCGTGTATCTCCGAGATGTATATAGAACATACACAGCCTCCTGCTATTTTTTTTTTTTTTTTTTTTTGAGAAGGAGTCTCACTGTGTCACCCAGGCTGGAGTGCAGTGGCACAATCTTGGCTCACTGCAACCTCCGCCTCCCGGGTTCAAGTGATCCTCCTGCCTCAGCCTTCCAAGTAGCTGGGACTACAGGCGCACACCACCATGCCCAGCTATTTTTTTGTATTTTTAGTAGAGACAGGGTTTCACCATGTTGGCCAGGATGGTCTTGACCTTGTGATCCACCCGCCTCGGCCTCCCAAAGTGCTAGGATTACAGGCGTGAGCTCCCGCGCCCGACCAGCTTCCTCCTTATTATAGACGGTCAGCATTTATTGTGCAGATGTATGGAAATATGTCTAGTATGGAAATGTGTCCCTTACAGATGGACATTGGTTGCTTTGATATTTTGCACATCTTACTCTAAAACTGTGTAACCTTATGTATGAGACATCTTTTTCATTGGTCTTAAATCCTTTTTTGGAATGGAGTCACCTGTAAATAAAAAATTAATATTTCTGAATAGACTTTGCTGAGTAACTGTATTTAATGAAAATTGTTCATATTTCAGGTTGCTCTTCTGTTGTTAGAAAAAGAAGTATTAGATAAGAATGATATGGTTGAACTTTTGGGCCCCAGACCATTTGCGGAAAAATCTACCTATGAAGAATTTGTGGAAGGCACTGGCAGCTTGGATGAGGACACCTCACTTCCAGAAGGCCTTAAGGACTGGAACAAGGAGCGGGAAAAGGAGAAAGAGGAGCCCCCGGGTGAGAAAGTTGCCAACTAGAGGCCCAGAGGGAGGCCATCTCAGTCTGTCCACTGTGGTTTCAGCTGGTGCATTATTTCAGCTGTGGCTTTCAGAAGAATGGGAACGCTGTGCTGATTTTAGCCAGTCACTGGCCCAGCTGAAATGATGGGGAAAGGAGTCCTTAGTCCTTTCAGCCTCGGAGGTCACAGTGGGTGGCAGGTGACTTTCCGGAGGCCTTGAGGGAAATGCACACTGTCCCACAGCCTCATTGGGCTCCCAGACGTGCTGGAAAGGTTGAGCCCAGAGTGGCCGAGGCTGGACCCTGTGGCACCAAGTGGGGTCGGCTGACCGTGTGGCAGGGATCGTTGCACTGGACTCTTGGCGTGTGGGAAGGGATGCTTTCTCTTTGTCGCCCACTCTTCATTCCTGTTTCTCCTCAGTTCCCCTGTGCAGATAGGCTGTGAAATTAAATTGGAGTCCTGATAAGAACATTTTAATTTGACTTAATATTTTAAAGATTGAATCCAGATCACTTGTTGCTGTCTTAATGGAATGGTTTTCTACAGGAGCTGTAACATACTTAAAAATATGAATGTATTATGTAAATATGGCTTCTTTACATAAAAAATAAAATGTCAACACTGTACTTTTTTTTCTGAACACACAAAGGGTCCCTATTTATGCTCTGAATATTTTTAGAAAACATAATGGCAAGAAATTAAATTTTCTTGCTTTTTAGAGGAGAATCCTTCAAAATCTCAGCCTCGCTGGTTCTCATCAGCTCCCACAGGAGGTTGGAACCTTCTAGAGTTACATGTCCTGTAAAGATGCACTGAGCTCTGGATATAAAGTACATGGGTCCTGAGGGGTTAGTCATGGCCTGAATCCATGATAACCACCCCAGTGCAGGTCCTCAAGAGGCCAGTCATGGCCAGATGTTGGCCACACCTCGTGGGTCTAGAAGTTAATGTGTAACCATAGTGGGCCTGGCAGGCTGACCTGAGCCGTCACCTGGATTTTAGAGAAGGAACAGTGGAACTAAGCTGGAGTCCCCTGGGCCCTGGCTCTCTGGGGACATCTCAGGAGTGGTCTGACTGCTAAGCTGCTCCTATTGTCTATTAGAAGGGAGTTACTGGTTATGTGCTTCCAGAAAAGTGAGTCTGTAGTGTTGCAAACCTATATCAAAATTCCTTAAAAACGATGGCATGAGGAAGATTTGCTAAGTCTTATATCAATTGCTGTTATTTGGACATGGGGGAGACACTGGCATTTTTAACTATTTACATTTTTAGCAGTCTGTTTTAGCATTATTCCAGCTTGCCTTGTGTGGTGTTGATGTTGTCGGAACAGTGGCTTTAGAATTAACACAATCTAGTGGCATCCCTGCCATGGCCTCAGGCCATGCATGCTCCACCCATGGCTACTTCCCAGCAGCCTGAGATACCCACCTGTCCCCTGGCAGGCCGTGGAAGCAGCTGTTGACTCCAAGCTCAGCATGCCAGAAGAACAGGCGCCCCCTGCTTGACCTTTGCACCTGCAGGCATTGCCACACTGGCCACTTCCTTTCCTCATAGGGTGTTTTTGGGAGGTGCCCAATGAAGCATTGTTTCCAGGCTGAGGCTCACACAGCTGTGAGGGTGCTGGGTGTGCTTTTTACCATACAGGCAGTAGACGATTAGGAGACGCTCTCTACTCCTTACCCAACCACTGCAAGGCGTGGAGCCAGCGTGGGCTGCCCTCTCACAGGCCTTGGCTGTGAGGCCTCCTGGGGGACGAGAGTGGGGCCCACTGTGAGTCAGGCTTGATACAGTGAGAGTGACAAAGCCAGACAGCACCTATGACACCCATGTTTCTGGTGAGGTGAGCCACCTTAAGCTCTGGGCCCTGGACGGCTGCCAGTGTGGCCTAGAGCCGCTGCTCAACCTGTGCAAGTGGCCCTCTGTGCTAGGAGGAGCCATGGCTACCTGTGCCACCGTCATGTGGGGCCTGCTCACGCATGGATCTTTCCTCTCCATGGTCACATGGAACATGTTTTCAGGACAGATGTGGGTGGTGAGCTGGTAAGATTTATTTTTACTGTGGTCTCAGAATAGTTCAGATTTCTGCAAAATGATCTGTGATCACCTCAAGCCATGCTGCTGTGTTTAGTGATGACCTTTCCATCTGCCCAAGGCTGGGGCTTAACACGAAATAAATACAGCTAGTCAATGTAAGGCCTGGGATCACAGACCAAGGGTGGTGGTGTGGTTGTACTGTGGGGAACCCTAACCCTCAGTGGTCCTGAATGACAAAGCTTTGTCTGTCTCTCATTCCCTGTCCAACACAGGTCAGAGTGGGCTCTGCCCAGGATGGTTACTCAGGAACCTGGACGGGTGGACAGGAGGGATTGGGGGGGCGGGGGGGCTGCCCACCTGGGAGGCAGAGCAGGAGGGCTGGCACCGGCACATGACGCTTCCACTCGGGGGTGACATGCTATGCTCATTCTTATGGCTAGAGCAAGTCCCACGTTCACAGCTTCAAGAGGGCAGGAAGAAGTAAAGCAAAAATATTGTGAACAGTAAGGTCTGTACCAGGCACTAGCGGGGCTACCGTGCATGCCTCGTGCAGCTTATCTTTGGAAACTCCAAAGGTGTGGCCGGTGGTAGAAGCCATCAAGTGTGATGGGTCACAACAGAAAAGGGCCCATCCTTCCCACGCAGGGCTGGCTGTTGGCACCCCAGCTCCCACCCAGCACCCCTGGCTTTGTCTGGAGGCCAAAAGGCCTTTCCTGTGGCTCCTTTGGCTACAAGGTTGGGGAACCCTAGCCCAGGACCTGACTTGGGAAAATGCAAGATTCTGTGGGAGTCTAAAAGGTGGCTGCGGATGGAAGAAGGGCTTTTGTTTGTACTGCATTGCCTTCCAGCTACCAACAGTTTTGGCTGCTCCCCTTAAAGCCTCCATTTAAAGAAGAGCCCTTTCCTCTTGTTTTTGTGAACTGAAGTGGGGAGGAGTTCACCCCAGGGAGAGACCAGTGACCCAAGTAGCCACTGTAACCATACAAAGTAACTTATGTCATTTATGCACATGGCTAGAGAGATGAAGACACACGTTTAGTATTTTATTATGAATCAATTATTTCAAAGTCCCATACTGCATATTCATATAAGGCAACATGGCACAACTTCAGGCTTCATCACAAAGGATGAAAAAGACTGTTTCTAACTCCCTACTAATTCGCCGACATGCTTGAACACTTAATGGAAGGTGAAGTTTATTTTGTGGCCCCTCAGTTCTCTTTCAAGTCCTCTAGTAGAAAGTCTCCATGGTGTGATCTTCTGACTGGGTAGAACCCGCAATTCTCTGCTGTTTTAGTCTTTGTTTCAGATGACTAATTACATGACTTGGCTGCATTTGTGAGGGGCCGACACCAACACAATTAGACCAGTGCACCATTCAGGGCCATGGGGTAGGAGGCACCAGGGTTCAAGAAGGAATTTGCGTGTTGTAGGATCTGAGCTGGGACGGCTCTACTCCAGCTATCCATCGATCTCCTCTTCCTCATCCTCAAAAGCTTCCTCCCCGTCATTCGCGGTGGCATCCTGGTACTGCTGGTACTCGGATACCAGGTCGTTCATATT
Source organism: Hylobates moloch (assembly GCF_009828535.3). NCBI lineage: Eukaryota > Metazoa > Chordata > Mammalia > Primates > Hylobatidae > Hylobates > Hylobates moloch. The sequence goes on along the minus strand of NW_026652280.1, from coordinate 71,028,812 downwards.
GCTCTCGGCCTCGGTGAACTCCATCTCATCCATGCCCTCACCCGTGAACCAGTGCAGGAAGGCCTTGCGCCGGAACATGGCTGAGAACTGCTCGGAGATGCGCTTGAACAGCTCCTGGATGGCCGTGCTGTTGCCGATGAAGGTGGAGGCCATCTTCAGGCCGCGGGGCGGGATGTCGCACACGGCCACCTTCACGTTGTTGGGGATCCACTCCACGAAGTAGCTGCTGTTCTTACTCTGGATGGCCAGCATCTGCTCGTCCACCTCCTTCATGGACATGGGCCCGCGGAACACGGTGGCCACGGTCAGGTAGCGGCCATGGCGCGGGTCGCAGGCGGCCATCATGTTCCTGGCATCGAACATCTGCTGGGTGAGCTCGGGCACGGTCAGGGCCCGGTACTGCTGGCTGCCGCGGCTGGTGAGCGGCGCGAAGCCAGGCATGAAGAAGTGCAGGCGCGGGAAGGGCACCATGTTCACCGCCAGCTTGCGCAGGTCAGCATTGAGCTGGCCCGGGAAGCGCAGCGAGGTGGTGACCCCACTCATGGTGGCGGACACCAGGTGGTTGAGGTCCCCGTAGGTGGGCGTTGTCAGCTTCAAGGTGCGGAAGCAGATGTCGTAGAGCGCCTCGTTGTCGATGCAGTAGGTCTCGTCTGTATTCTCCACCAGCTGGTGTACCGACAGCGTGGCATTGTAGGGCTCCACCACCGTGTCCGACACCTTGGGCGAGGGCATGACGCTGAAGGTGTTCATGATGCGGTCCGGGAACTCCTCACGGATCTTGCTGATGAGCAGCGTGCCCATGCCCGAGCCCGTGCCGCCGCCCAGCGAGTGCGTGAGCTGGAAGCCCTGCAGGCAGTCGCAGTGCTCGCACTCCTTCCGCACCACGTCCAGCACTGCGTCCACCAGCTCTGCGCCCTCCGTGTAGTGCCCCTTCGCCCAGTTGTTCCCTGCGCCCGTCTGGCCTGCAACAAAGAGAGTCCCGTGCCGTTTAAACAGGAAAGGGCTGCGCCATCACCATGCTTGGTCACCGACAAGGAGGGTGTGAAGTGATTCCATGATGTGCTGTTAGCCAAAGGGAGGGGCCAGGGAAACAGGTACCCACCAACAGTGCAGCTGAGCAGATGCACTGGTAACGTTTTTAGGCAAGTCAAAGTAGCTACTGGTCAGTTTTAAAGATGTATATACATTTTGACCTGGTTGTTCCATGTTAAATAGATAATTCTTGCACATGGTAGAATTCAAAGGGAACAAAAGGTATACATTAAAAAAATAAGTTACCGGTCGGGCGCCGTGGCTCATGCCTGTAATCCAGCACTTTGGAAGGCCGAGGCGGGTGCATCACTTGAAGTCTGGAGTTAGAGACCAGCCTGGGCAACATGGGGAAACCCCATCTCTACTGAAAATACAAAAATTAGCCGGGCGTGGTGGTGGGGAGCCTGTAGTCCCAGCTACTTGGGAGGCTGAGGCAGGAGAATTGCTTGAACCTGGGACCTGGGAGGTGGAGGTTCTAGTGAGCTGAGATGGTGCCACTGCACTCCAGCTTGGGCGTCAGAGTGTGACTACATCTCAAAAAAAAAAAAAGTTCTCTCCTTTGGGCTTTCGGAATCTTGTACTATGTATAAGTATTTTCTTTTCTTTTTTTTTTTTTTTTTTTGGAGACAGAGTCTCACACTGTCGCCCAGGCTGGAGTGCAGTGGCGCGATCTCGGCTCATTGCAAGCTCCGCCTCATGGGTTCACGCTATTCTCCTGCCTCAGCCTCCCGTGTAGCTGGGACTACAGGCGCCCGCCACCATGCCCAGCTAATGGTTTTGTATTTTTAGTAGAGACGGGGTTTCACCTTGTTAGCCAGAATGGTCTCGAACTCCTGACCTTGTGATCTGCCCGCCTCGGCTTCCCAAAGTGCTGGGATTACAGGTGTGAGCCACCGTGCCCGGCCTAAGTATTTTATTTTTAAAACTGACACTTTTTCATGTTAATGGAGCCCCTCATTCATCATCCAGAATTACTGTTGCAAAATGTTTGCAGAACCAATTATTTATTCTGCCCCTATAATTAAATACTAAGCACAGGAAGTAATTCCTGCCCTCAAATTGTTTCCAGGCCAGTTGAGAAAAGGAGCTTAATATGTCTGAAAGGTTTCTGTATTTTATGTAGAGTTCAAGTAACAAGAAAGAGACCTAGTCTGTTTTCTGCATAATGGTGCTTTTTTTTTTGAGACGGAGTCTTGCTCTGTCGCCCAGGCTGGAGGTGCAGTGGTGCGATCTCCGCTCACTGCAAGCTCCGCCTCCCAGGTTCACGCCATTCTCCTGCCTCAGCCTCCCCAGTAGCTGTGACTACAGGCGCCCGCCACCACGCCTGGCTAATTTTTTGTATTTTTTAGTAGAGACAGGGTTTCACCATGTTAGCCAGGATGGTCTCCATCTCCTGACCTCATGATCCACCCATCTCGGCCTCCCAAAGTGCTGGGATTACAGGCGTGAGCCACCAGGCCAGCCGCATAATGGTGCATTTTTGCCAGACAGGCTTATGTATACCTTACTTTACCTAAAAAAATTTGAATCTGAAAGATTGGCTCTTAAATTTAAAATCCTATTTTTCATTTTATCTCATTTTAAAATGGATTATTTCACTAGCAGAAGCATTTTTTTCCCAGCTGTAAAAAATTACACAGGTTTGTATGTCCATATGAACAGATGCACATAGGAGTGGGAGGAACTAATTTTTGTTTTTAGTTTTCTGGGCACTACAAGTTTCATATAATGCAATAGCTTTCATACATTGCTGTGAACATTTGTATTTATTTATTTAGAGACAAGGTCTCGCTCTGTCACCGAGGGTGGCATACACTGGCACCACCCTAGCTGACTGCAGCCTTGAACTCCTGGGCTTAAGTGATTCTCCCACTTCAACCTCTTGAGTAGCAGGAACTACAGGCACATGCCACTACACTTGGCTAATGAACATTTGAAAAAACTAGATACTAGATACCTCTCATTCATTTTAAAGTTAACATCTATTATTTTTCATAAATCAAATAGTTGCATATGATATAATTTTAATTTCTGGAAACAATATAGTCACTTTAAAAAACTCTTCTGTTAAATGTATTGATAGAATATATTTAAAAATCAGAAATAATTCCAAGCAGTTGAAGTTGATTCTTTTTAATTTACCTGTAATTACAAAGTGTTAATGTTATCTATCTATCTATCTATCTATCTATCTATCTATCTATCTATCTATCTATTATCTATCTATCTATCTATCTATCTATCTATCTATCTATCTATCTATTTTTTCCTATTAGTTCATTTATCCAAGGGTGAACATTAAATACTGCCAGAAAGGGCCAAGGCTTGGGATCAATTCTACTCCTCTTAATTTTTACATATATGAGAAATCTTGTCCACAGATATATGTAAATGGGAATGAATTATGTTCTACAATGTCATTCAGTTCTTTGATTGTCTTCAGAATGAATTATGTTCTACAATGTCATTCAGTTCTTTGATTGTCTTCAGAGTTACATCCCAAAAATCAAATCGTGCACTATTATCAAAAAGTATTTTCAAGCCTGGGCAACATGGCAAAACCCCATCTCTACTAAAAATACAAAAATTAGCTGGGTCTGGTAGTGCATGCCTGTAGTCCCAGCTACTCGGGAGGCTGAGGTGGGAGGATCACTTAAGCATAGAAGATGGAGGTTGCAGTGAGCCAAGATTGTGCTACTGCACTCCAGCCTGGGTGACAGAGCAAGACCCTGTCTCAAAAAAAAAAAGTATTTTCAATCATCTGTCACTTAACTCAATTTTGTTTGTTTATTTATTTTGAGGTGGGGTCTCCTCTGTCGCCCAGGCTAAAGTGCAGTGGCACGGTATCGTCTCACTGCAACCTCCGCCTCCCAGGTTCAAGCAATTCTGCTTCAGCCTCCCGAGAAGCTGGGATTACAGGTGCTACAACCACGCCCAGCTAATTTTTTGTATTTTTTAGTAGAGAGAGGGTTTCACCACGTTGGCCAGGCTGGTCTTGAACTCCTGACCTCAAGTGATACGCCCACCTTGGCCTCCCAAAGTGCTGGGATTACAGGCATGAGCCACCACAACGGGCCAACAACTCAACGTTGAAGAAAGCAGAATTGGAAACGACCTAACTTGCAGGTCATGCCATTTTACATCAGTCATTCTTTTCCTGTTTCTGAATGTAAACCAAAAAGGCTTAACCAAGACTTACTAAATACACTCTCACTCTTTCACTTTAAGGCAATTTATTTCAGTATATAGAAATTACTTGAAATAGTAATTTCTAATATGACTTTGTCAATTTAATTTTTAATAAAATGTTTTAAATATTTATTTTCATGAAATTTTGGGCTGCAGATTTAACTAATTCAAGTCATAAAAACTTGCATTGCATTATACAGACCTCTCCCCACTTACTCCAACTTGACTTTTGTCTACACACGGCTGGTGGCAACAATTCACAACCACTGCCCAAAGACCAGCTTCTCTGCTCTCACGTGGGCAGGTCCATCCCTGATGCTGCACACACCCTGGGGGCACTGAGCTATGAAGCAGTGAAACCACCAAGGCTGCCTCTGAGAGCTGCCAAGTGCTACATTGGGTAAGCAAGCTGCCTTTCACTTGTCGATCTTTAATTAGTGGACAAGGGTCTCCTATGCAATTTGGGACACGGGCCTGCTCACAATGAGGCCTACTGATGGCACCCCTGGATTCTGCAGTACATAGCAAGTAGAGCCTTACACAGTGGCCCTACTCTTGGGGGAGGGGGGATGAAGCATTTATCAGTGCTAAACACTGTAGGTGTTCAGTGCAAGAAAAAACAAATTCTGTGATTCTTCATTAAGTGTATTGAACTTAATGTTAAAATGTACTGGACTGTTAATAACTCATATCACATATAAAGGATACCCTCCTTAAATATCTAAAGAAGTCCTCAAATCAGAAAGAAAAACAACAGCCATTAGGAAAACAGGCAAAGGCTATAAACATACAGCTCACAGGAAAGGAAATTCCAGTAGCTTAGGTACTGGAAATAATGCTAAACCCTTCTCATAAGGGAAACACAAATTAAAACGAGATTCTATTTTCCGCTATGAAACTGACAGAGATCCAAACACCTGAGTTGCACTGCTGAGGGTTTGGGGAAGGCCACTTCCCACGGGAGCTGCTGAGATAGCAAGGGCAGTGGCCTCTAGAACAGCTGAGCTACAGCTATCAAAATTATCCCCCTAGATACAGCAATTGCACTTCTGTAAGTTTTTCTAGATAGACCCATACATGTGCAAAATGACATATATACAAATGTTTACTGAGGAACAGTTTATAATAATAAAAAGGGGAACAACCCAAATACCTATTAACTGAAGATTGGTTAAATCCATGGCGGTATCTCTGCAGAGGATACGATCAGCTATCAACAAGAATGAGGCAGCCATAGTTGTGAAATGGACAGATCTTCAAAATAAGTTGCTGGGGAGCCAGGGAGGGACACTAAGGTACTGAACAGTGTATACAGTTGGCTCCATTGTATGTGTGTGAATATATGTGTCTGCCTGAACATACTTGAAAGGACATTCAAGAATCTTAACACTAGTTTGGGGTAGGAAGGAGATCAACTTTTCACTATATACCCTTTTGTTCCTTTTAAGTCCTAAACCATGAAAATGTTTTACCTAGCTAGCTAGCAAAATGAAAAAAAAAAAAAAAACATTACTTTATTAAAACATTTACAATTAAAGAACAGGTTGTCTTTGAAGGATGGGGTCCTAAGGGAGTTCAGTTCTAGCTTTATGACATTTTAACTAAAACATGTATTTTATGATAATCAAGTGAAGATTAAAGTATAAAAAAGGAATTTATTATTATTATTATTTTAGAAATGGGGTCTTCCACTGCTACCCAGGCTGGAGTGCAGTGGTGCAATCATAGCCACTGCAGCCTCCAACTCCTGGGCTCAAGGGGTCCTCCTGCCTCAGCCTCCTGAGTAGCTGGGACAATTAAAAAAACATTTTGTTGGCCAGGCACGGTGGCTCACGCTTGTAATCTCAGCACTTTGGGAGGCCGAGGCGGGTAGATCACGAGGTCAGGAGATTGAGACCATCCTGGCTAACATGGTGAAACCCCGTCTCTACTAAAAATACAAAAAAAATTAGCCTGGCGTGGTGGTGGGCGCCTGTAGTCCCAGCTACTCCGGAGGCTGAGGCAGGAGAACGGCGTGAACCCGGGAGGCGGAGCTTGCAGTGAGCCGAGATCGCACCACTGCACTCCACCCTGGGCAACAGAGCGAGACTCCGTATCAAAAAAAAAAAAAAAAATTTGTAGAGAGGGTCTCCTTATGTTGTCCATGTTGGTCTTAAACTTTTGAACTCAAGTGATCATCCTGTCTTGGCCTCCCAAAGTGCTGGGATTGCAGGTGTGAACCCCTGAGCCCAGCTCTTCTTTAATGAAAAATTTTAAAATGTCATCAGTAAGTGGGAAATTACTAAATGATGACATATACAATGGTAGGCACTGTGACTGTCATGGAGGGTGTCTGAGATACATTAATGAATTTCTCAAAAGGCTGCAAAATGGTGTGTGTAGCAGGATCCCATTTTCCCCAAACAAAATCAGCTCTGTGTGCTCGCCTAAGTGCACATGGACACAGAAAAATGTCAGTAGGGCCAGGCGTGGTGGCTCACGCCTATAATCCCAGTACTTTTGGGAGGCTGAGACAGGTGGATCACCTGAGGCCAGGAGTTCGAGACCAGCCTGGCCAATATAGGGAAACCCCATCTCTACTAAAAATACAAAAAATTAGCTGGGTGTGGTGGCGGGCGCCTGTAATCCCAGCTACTCCAGAGGCTGAGGCAGGAGAATTGCTTGAACCCGGGAGGTAGAGGTTGCAGTGAGCCGAGATTGCGCCACTGCATTCCAGCCTGGGCAACAAGAGCAAAACTCCACCTCAAAAAAAAAAAAGAAAAAAAAAAAAGGAAAAATGTCAGCAGGACACAGCCCAACTGTCTACACACTCAGTTATCCCCCTAGGGAATAAAACCTCAGGGGCCACCAGTAGAAAGGATGAGGGCTTTCCCTTTCTGCACTGTATACACAATCTATGTGTACTGTTTGAAAAAACCATGTACAAGCAGTTTGTTTTAACTTTGACATGAAAACATTAAACACTTTTTTTTTTAAGGCCAGCTATGGTAGCTCACGCCTGTAATCCTAGCACAGGAGGGTGAAGTGGGAGGATTGCTTGAGCCCAGGAGTTTGAGGCTACAGTGAGCTATGATCACACCACTGCACTCCAGCCTGGGTGACAGGGCGAGACCCCATCTCAAACAAACAAACAAAACCACATATTTAAATATTGAACACTGAAGTTTCCAGAGAGCAGAACTGGCCAGCTGAAACTGACCACAGTGGGTCCTTGCACTTGTCTGCAGCATCAGCCTCCCTAGATCTCCGTCTCAGTCCCACTGAGAAGTCAGCTCAGCCTTTCTCTCCTATTGTCTTTGCCCCATTTGGCAGTGCAAAGCCCAGTGCCACTGGCATGGCAGGCCCTGTGGCTCTGCAGAGGGGCCAGGCTAGGCAGATGCCTGCTGTGTGCTGCATGGGCCTGGCCACATGGGCCACAAGACCAGCCTGGCCAACATGGTGAAACCCTGTCTCTACTGAAAATACAAAAATTAGCCAGGCGTGGTGAGCGCCTGTATTCCCAGCTACTCGGGAGGCTGAAGCAGGAGAATCACTGGAACCTGAGAGGCAGAGGTTGCAGTGAGCCGAGATTAAGCCATTGCACTGCAGCCTGGGTGATGGAGCAGGATCCTGTCAAAAAAAAAAAACAAAAAACTTCCCGGTTGGGCAGTGGCTAATGCCTGTAATCCCAACACTTTGGGCCTGGCCACTTTAGTACTTTCAGGTGGCCATTTCCTTGTGTTTTTCACAAGCCGTAGACAGCATCTAGTATGTGACTGTCCTCTTACGAACAGGGGATTCTCTTCTTCCTGCCCAGCTGTGTTGCACAGTGAAACCTAGCTGACTGCCTTCTCTTAGTAGGCGAGAAAACGGTCACTGTCCTTCCTAAGCCCCCACCAACTTCTCTCCACCCCTTCCCCACCCAACCTAGCAGGCAGCACCTGGCAAGACTACAACATAGGCATTGGGACAAACAAGCTCGGGGCTGGTCCACACTCGGTGCTAGAACTGTCACATTTTACATGGGAAATACCCAGGGCAACCTGGGACCTATTTCATTAAAATAGCAGAAACCAACAACTGAAAATAGGTGGCTTTTGGCAAACATAGAACCCCAATCAGTCAGACCTGAGTTAGCTGTAAGTGGACGGAGATGCTGAACTTGACTCCCTCTGCAGCTCACACCATTTACCCAGCTTCCTCAATATTTATAGCATGAATAGCCATGAAGTTTTCTGTGCTCTTGATGTAAGTAGGAAGCTGGTGACTTCTGAAAAATATTTTGCCACTGTCTCATAGCAACAGATGTTCCAGTTAAATATTTGGGAGTCGTGAACTGAACATCTTCTGTACTGATACGGTGTGATGTTAGTCAGTGACTCCAGACTGCAGGAGGCTGCCAACTCTAAGCTTTGGCAGTGGGGCTACAACAGGTCCCCAGGGTTTTCTCTGAGTCCCCTCTCTGGTTTCCAGCTCACACTGGGTGATGGAGTAAGTGTCAAGGGTCTGTGCACTCCTGCCCCCTCTTCTAGCCCTGAATCTGGAAGAAAAAGTTAGAAATACAGAAAGCGGCTGGAAGAACGTTTACCTTTCTGGTGCTTCATTCTTTTCCCACAAAACTTTCCAACAATAGAGTATGTATGACTGCTATGCAAGCAGCAATTCATTACAGAAAAGTTTTTCTTTTCTTTTTTTTTGAGACAGGGTCTTGCTCTGTCGCCCAGGCTGGAGTGCAGTGGCGCAAACACCGCTCACTGCAGCCTCAGCCTCAACCTTCTTAGCTCAAGTGATCCTCCCACCTCAGCCTCCTGAATAGCTGGGACCCCAGGTGCACACCACCACGCCAAGCTAATTAAAAAAAAACTTTTTGTACAGAGGGTCTCACTATGTTGCCCAGGCTGACCTTCAATTCCTGGGCTCCAGTGATCTACTTGCCTCAGCCTCCCAAAGTGTTGGGATTACAGGCATTAGCCACTGCCCAACCGGGAAGTTTTTTGTTTTTTTTTTTTGACAGGATCCTGCTCCATCACCCAGGCTGCAGTGCAATGGCTTAATCTCGGCTCACTGCAACCTCTGCCTCTCAGGTTCCAGTGATTCTCCTGCCTCAGCCTCCCGAGTAGCTGGGAATACAGGCGCTCACCACGCCTGGCTAATTTTTGTATTTTCAGTAGAGACAGGGTTTCACCATGTTGGCCAGGCTGGTCTCGAACTCCTGACCTCAGATGATCTGCCCGTCTGTGCCTCCCAAAGTGCTGGAATTACAGGTAACTTTCACTTTTAAAGGTATACACTACTAACGTAAGTGAGTGTTTCCTAAATCATTTCAAATTCTATTTGGAAATGGAATGACACTGGTTTATTGTAATTTACCAACTCTAACTGAAACAATATGGTATAAAGCCAGTGAGGATGGATCATCTCCAGTTCACAGACAATTCTACCTCTTTTACTGGAGAATGACTTAAAAACTATTTAGCTAAACAATATAGAATGTTTATACATTCTGGATACTTCTCCATTCTCCATAATATGTTATTTTAACAAATAAGCATATTCATTTAAACAAGTCACAATTCTTAACTCAAAATGGTGTCAACTTGCTAAAATTCCTATTAAAGACATATCATGTCAGTACAACCTGTTGAAAACTTAAAACATTCTGAATCAAAAATAGGGTTGCATGTCAGACGAAGCAAAGATGCAAGAAGCAATTTCGGGGACAGTTTTTATGTGCCAAGGGTCATTTCTAACATTTTTGAAGGCTTACAGGGACAATTAGATAACTAAATGGGCACCATAGGTCTGTCTTAATTTGTCTTAATCTTCGTGTTCCCATTTGTCAACAGCTAGAAAGACCTTACACTCTCCCAATGTTCAATTCAAATAAACCAAAGAAAACTCACAATTGCTAAAGTGGCAGCTATGAGAAACTAGCTTCTCACCACTTCAATAGTTTGTAGTGCACTCATAAAGATCAGTTCATGGCTTTGACTCTCTCTTGAGACCTGGCCAGGTCCTGGCTGCACTGCGTTGACTGCTGGTGGGCAAGGCCTCCTCGGGGCGCCCATCCAGACTGGGTTGGGTCCCTCAGTTGCTGCCAGGCCTGGGGCAGACTGGGCCGGGGCCAGACAGCCATGACCTGCTGAAAACCTTCTCCATGAAAGCTGCCTTTTCCGTGACCACACCTTTGAGACAACTGACATCTTTCTTTTGACAGAGTTAAGGCATGCAAAAGCATATGAAAAATAATATGAATCTCTACACACCTACTACCCATTTAAGAAATAAAACCAGCCACTGGTACATGAAGCCCTGTGTAACACGTGTGAGTATGAACATACTCAACTATGTAGAATTATATACTTTTTTCCTATCGTATCTCAAAAAGCAGTAATGGGTGTGGCATGAGTTTCGGCTAACCACCCTTCCCCTGGGGAACAGTGTAGCGTGCGCTGAGTTGCATTTTAATGTCCTACCTTCTGGCTCCTCTGTGTGAGTCCTGGCGTGGTATGTGTGCAGGTTTCTCTGTTTTACACTGACAATTTATGTCAGCGTAGAAGAGAAGGGCTAAATTCACAGCTGTTCTTACATTTCCTATAAAGTAGTTCTTAAAGCCCTGAGTCTATCATAAAATAAGCATTCAGTTGCTACGTTTCTTTGAAAAGTTTAATTTCAGGCAAAAGTGCAGCAAAAACTATGCTCTCAGACACTGCTGGTGGCATTAATCCAATTGGAAGTGTGTAAAAAGGGCTTAAATCTCTTCACTCTTTGACCCAGTAATTTTGCTTTTTGAGAATCTATTCTGAAATCAAAGTCAGAAACAGACAAATTTAAGTGAATCAAGATGTTCAATATTCCTTTTAAGAGCAAAAAGTTGGAAAGAAACAGCTTCCTGATTATTGGCCATTATAAAGTTGCATAAAGAATTACACATTATGGAGCTATTAAAAATTATGGATTTTAGAAACTAAATGTGAAATATGGTTTATAATATAATGTTCAATGGAAAAAGATATAAATGATACCATGATTACAATAATGAAAGTCAGCAAAAAGAAAGAAACAAAGGTGAAAAAAATACCTCAGTGCTGATAATAATTACACTAAGATGATGAGCATACAGAATTTTTTTTAACTCTAGTTTTAAACTTTTAAGAATGTGGTTATATTATTTTTTGCTGAAAAAAAGCAAAGTTTAAAAAGCAAAGCAAAGTACAAATTAAAAATAAATACAAATCACTCAGGATGGTGGGGAGAGCTCCCTTTTAAATATATTAAAAGGATATATTCCCTTTTATGAGACAATGTCAGCTGTGTCACCTGCTGTGCTTCCTTTTTTGGATTTAGTTGCCAGAAACCCAGAGCTAAAATTAATTCTCAGCCACAGCTGAGCTCACAGTTGACTCTGTGTTGTAAACTGCTACATTTATGCCTGTCTTTTACTGTTGTTTCATATCCTTCTTTGAAGAAGGTATATATTTTACATAAGTAAAACTTTAAGATCTTCTTTTTCTATAAAAATTCACAGATGTGCTTGTAACTGTTTCCCTATCTCAGGAAGGACTCCTGCGAGGGAGGCAGGCAGCGAGGGAGGTGGGTTTTCACTGCATGGCCTTTCCAGCTGCACACCATGTGCACACACTGCCTATCAAAGAAGAGGTGTGATTTCTAAAAGGTGTATTAGTTGGAAATAACATGAATTGTGTCTGGTAAAGCTTACTGAGACTACGGTAGACTCAGCCAACTGTAATTCAGACTCAAGAAATCTTGGCTGTCCGCTCGCTCAGATTCTCACCAAAAATCCACTGAACCTCAAGGAGAAGACTGGGCAGAATTCTACAAGAAGGTGGGGAGATAGGGCCATTTCTTCTCGCAGATTCTTACAGGGGTCTGTGGCCCCAAGATGCTTGGGGGGTCCTTCATTTCAGATAGTAAAGTGAAGACACCCAGAGAAGGGAACTGATGCTGCCAACGGGCACAGAGCTAGGGTCAGCTGCTCAGTTTCTCTCTCCCGGTGCGGTGCTCTTTCTTCCTGGCTACATTAACTCTGTGACCTGGGAATGTGGTCCAGAAAGAAGCTGTGGCTGCTGAGTCTATATCTACTTAGTAAGTGAGTTATTCAATGCTGATCTGTATAAAGTAGGGTCGTCCTTTTTCCTTTCTCACAATACGGAATATTAATGTTATCCAAGTCAGGTCTTTATTACAGTACTCAGAGAGCAGTCCCTCCGAACTGACAAGGATGACACCGGGCAAGAGGAGCTCTCAGACACTCCACCGTGGGCATGCAAATGGATTCAGCTCTTCTGGAGGCCAGTCTGCAATCTCTATGTGTGAGCATTTCTGCAGAACAGATTCCTTGAACTGGAACTCTTGGATGGAAATTATTGATTTGCTCAATCTACTAAGTAGTTCTCTGAACAGCTGTTATTTTCCCAAACACCTTCACCAACACTAGGTCTTAGCAGCTTCTAAAATACTGGCCAATCTGGTGGGAGAATAATATTTTGTTTTAATTCCCTCTTGCCTCTAGTTAGTAGTAAATTTTGTCCCCAGGTATTTATAGCTTTTATTACAATTGTGAATAGGATGTGTTCCCCAGTGATTACTGCTTTTAATGTGATTCATCTGTTCCAGTTTGCCTGGTACCCTGGCAGTTTTAGCACTCAAAGTCTAGTGTCCTGGGGAACACCTCCTCCTAGTTCCAGGCAAATCAGAAAGATTGGTAACCTGATAGCAAAACTATTAATTTCTGAATATTTTATCTCGTGTCTGGCTCCCTTACTGAAGTCTTGTAAGTGCTAGTCATTTTTCAGCTGATAGCCTATCTGGAAACTCCAAGAGAATCATTTCATCAACAAATAACACTTTTGTCTTTTCCTTTACATGATTTGCATCTTTTCTTTCTCTGGTTTTTGTGCACTGGCTAAAGCGTTCAGAACATGGAATAATTGTAGAGACAATGGACATCTGTTTCTTATACCTAATTCTGCTGGGAATGCTTCTAATGTTTCACCAGGGAGTATAATGTTGCTATGGGTTTCTGGTAGATAATCTGTAAATAAAGGAAGTTTCTTTCTACTTCCAGCTTACATAGGAGTTTTTTTGTCCTCCACAAATCAGGAACACACGCAAAACTTTATCTTTTTTTTTTTTTTGAGATAGAGTTTCACTCTTGTTGCCCAAGCTGGAGTGCAATGGCACGATCTTGGTTCACCACAACCTCCGCCTCCCGGGTTCAAGTGATTATCCTGCCTCCCAAGTAGCTGGGATTACAGGCATGTGCCACCACACTGGGCTAATTTTGTATTTTTAGTAGAGATGGGGTTTCTCCATGTTGGTCAGGCTGGTCTCAAACTCCCAACCTCAGGGGATCCACCCGCCTCGGCCTCCCAAAGTGCTGGGATTACAGGCGTTAGCCACTGCTCCTGGCCTCCAAAACTTTAATTTTTTTTTAAAAATTGTTTCCTGCTGGGAGTCAGAAAAAAAAACCCACTTTTCTGGGGCATCTATTAAGATGTTGTCTTTAATCTATTAGTAGACTTCTTAATGTTGAACCATCCTTGCGTTCCTGGGATGTTGCTAGTATTTCTCAAACACTTATTTTGTACTAGACATTCTCAGTGTTTATTTAATCCTTACATCTCACTAAGAGGTAGATAGTCCCACTTGTGATGAGGAAATTAAGTCACAAGTAAGTTAAATAAGTCTAAGGCCACATAGTGAGTGGAAGGGTCAAAATTTAAACCCAGGGAGTATGGCAGCACAGCCAGACTCCTAACCATTACATTATCTGCCTCTCAGTCTTACTTGGTCACAGTGTGCTATTAATATATTTTTTAAAAAACACAACTGCATTTGATATTCTAAGTATTTTACTTTGGATTTTTGCATCTATATTTTTAAGTAAGTTTGCTATACAGCTTTCACTTGTATGTTCTAGTAGAAGCTACCTAGCCTCATAGGAAATGTTGGGAAGTTTTCCATCATTTTCTCTCGGAATGGTTTGGATAATGGGATTGTCTGTTACCCTCAATTAAACTATCTCTTCCTGGTGCCTTTTGAGAAAGGGGTTGGAATGTAGATTTTTCGTGATGTATTTGATTCGTACACCATAGTGCTTTTAAGCCAGAATCAGTCTTCAAATTCTTCACATTTTCTTGGAAGACACTGCCTTTCACAGGTATTGGAAATATGTTGGATTAAGTGAGGAATTTTTTTTTTTAGCAATAATGTAAATAGATATGTGGTCTCTAACATTAAAATAGGTGGGAAACTTCCAAATCTGCCACCTATCCTGTAGGTTCTACTTGATAACACTAATGGTACCACTTCATTTAATTTTATATAATTTTCTTTAGAAGTCTGCAGAAAGATAGGTTTTACCATCATTTTTTAGGTGGAAGAAGCAAGAAAAAAAGGATTTACCTAATTCTGATAAAACCAATACAGGAACCAAAAACAAATGGCAAAATAACTTTATAATGATGGGGAGAAAGAAGCTAATGTCTAAAATTGTTTCTTGGTTTTTGTTTTTTTTGTTTTTTTGCTATTTTTGAGATGGAGTCTCGCTCTGTCACCCAGGTTGGAGTGCAGTAGCGCAATCTCAGCTCACTGCAACCTCTACCTCCCGGGTTCCAGCGATTCTCCTACCTCAGCCTGCCGAGTAGCTGGAACTACAGGCATGTGCCACCATGCCTGGCTAATTTTTTGTATTTTTAGTAGAGACAAGGTTTCACCGTGTCAGCCAGGATGGTCTCGATCTCCTGAGCTCGTGATCCGCCCGTCTTGGCCTCCCAAAGTGGTGGGATTACAGGCATGAGCCACCGCGCCTGGCCTGGTTTTTGTTTTTTAATCAAGAACTACCAGTAGAAGAATTTCATTTAGAGATATAGAGGTTCCTTCCCACCAAAAAAGTCAAGATTTTAAAAAAACTGTTCCTTGTGATGAACCCAGCTAGGGATGGGAGGGGTGGGGCTGGGAACCACTGATTTCCATTCACACTTTTTCTATGACACGTGATGCTTTAAATCTGGCATATAAACTATTTGATTTTAAAAAAAAAAGAAGAAGAAGAAGAAAGTGAGAAAGATGGAACCTACCAAAGATGAAGTTGTCAGGCCGGAAAAGCTGCCCAAAAGGCCCGGACCGCACGCTGTCCATGGTGCCTGGCTCTAAGTCCACCAGGGCGGCCCTGGGCACATATTTCTGAGCTGGAGGAGAAAAGAACCACCCACAAGAGTTACTTTCAGGTTTCTAAAGTAATTGACTTCCCCCTTTCAAGTCCCACCACTTCTAGCTGCCTGGAATGGGTCAACCAGGGTCTTTTCAGAAAGGGTACAGGAACTTTCTTAGAATCACAGAATTGGCTGGGCACACTGGCTCATCCCTGTAATCTCAGCACATTGGGAGGCCAAGGTGGGCAGATCGCTTGAGCCCAGGAGTTCAAGACCAGCCTGGGCAACAGAGCAAAACCCTGTTTCTAAAAACAAACAAACAAAAAACCAAAAAAATTAGCTAAGTGTGGTGGTGTGCACCTGTAGTCCTAGCTACTCTGGAAGCTGAGGTGGCAGGATCATCTGAACCCAGGAGGTCAAGACTGCAGTGAGCCATGGTTATGCCACATGGTTATGGTACAGTGGCATTTTTTTTGAGACGGAGTCTCACTCTGTTGCCCAGGCTGGAATGCAGTGGTGTGATCTCGGCTCACTGCAAGCTCCGCCTCCCGGGTTCATGCCATTCTCCTGCCTCAGCCTCCCAAGTAGCTGGGACCACAGGTGCCCGCCACCACGCCTGGCTAACTTTTTTTGTATTTTCAGTAGAGACGGGGTTTCACCGTGTTAGCCAGGATGGTCTCGATCTCCTGACCTTGTGATCTGCCCACCTCGGCCTCCTAAAGTGCTGGGATTACAGGGGTGAGCCACCGTGCCCGGCCAAGACCCTGTCTCTTAAAAAAAAAGAAAGAAAAAAAATCCCAGAACCTTAACACTGGAATGAAGAACGAGCCCAGGCATGACCTGGCAGAGGAGGTTCCAGGAAGAGGCAGGATGAGAAATCAGGTCCCCTGACTTCCTGCCTACTGTATTTTCCAGCTCACCCTGACACCTCTTTCCTGTTAGGAAGTTTTACAACTTTAGCTCCATGGAAATAAACTATGTATTACAGCAAATTGCCAGGTTTTGATGAAATTCTCTGCTTTGTGACACCTCCCCCACGCATACACATACATGTGCCCATGTGCAGTCTGAGAACCTTGTTACCGGGAGCACTCCACTGGCTCTGTTTCCCCAGAGTCACTCTCATTTTGAGTCAGAGTGTTCTTGTGTGGAATTTTCATGCCAGTTGGGCTAGACTTGTTCCCAGTGAGGACACAGCTAATATGATTCCAAATAGGACCTGCTCTTCAACTCCTGTCCTGCAGTGCACACGCCCAGATCGAAAATGGATGTACCCAAGCTGGGCGAGGGATTAAGATGAAGTGCAGTGTATACTGGAACTGTCCTTAGTGTCCTCTAGAAATTTCATCTTCCATGCCTTGATGTTCCCAGCCTTTTGTCATTGCTGCGTAAATTAATAAAACCCCACTAGCTGCTCAGAACTGCCTGCAGTTTCAACTTCCAGGGAGGTTAAAGTCTTTTTAGAGTCTGCAAGGGACCAGAAAAGTCACTTAAGAGAACGTTTCTCAAATTTTTAGCCAAGAATCCCCAATAAGAGATACGTTTTAAACTGGGTAGGGGTGGGGTGGGGGGGGAGCTTTGTTTTTCCCAAGGATACTTGAGAAACGCTCTAATTTATTCTAACAGGGTCTCACTCTATCACCCAGGCTGGAAGCGCAGTGGCGCGATCACAGCTCACTGCAGCCTCGACCTCCTGGGCTCAGGCCCTCAGTTAACTGGTACTACAGGGGCACCCGGCTAATTTTAAAATTGTTGTAGAGATCGGGGCGGGAGGGGGGCGGGGGGGTGGTCTCCTATGCTGCCCAAGCTGGTCCTGAACTCCTGGGCCCAAATGATCCTCCAGTCTCGGCCTCCCAAAGCGCTGGGATTAGAGGCTTGAGCCACCGCACCCGGCTAGACAGAGAAGGCTGAACAGGAACCGCTACGCTGATTTCACAACGCTAACGGGTGGTCCCGTTCAAGCGCTCAGACCCTCAGGATAGGCCGAATCCAGCTGTTTGAATAAACTGACGGCGGATTTCCCGCCCCGGAGGAGTGAAGGGAGTGGCCGGGCATGCTGCTACACCCCGAGATAACTTTTCCCGAAGCAAACTCGCCGCGCGCAGAGGCGGCGCCCGAGCGTCCACGCGGGTCCCGGCCGGGCAGGGCGCGGCGGCCTTGCTACTCACACGATGACTCATTGTAGTAGACGTTGATTCTCTCAAGCTGCAGCGCCGAGTCTCCCACGTAGCCTCCGGCCGGGTCGATGCCGTGCTCATCGCTGATCACTTCCCAAAACTTGGGCAGGGCAAGGCGGGGAGACAGACGCTCAGAACCCAGAGCCCGGGACGCCGCCACCCGCGCCCACCCCAGGCGCCCCGGCTGCCGAATTCCAGGCGCGCCTGAGCCGCCGGCAGCCGCTCCCAGTTGGGATGGGGGTGGGGAGCGACGAGTAGAGGGTCCCCGGCCGGCCGCGCCCTGGGCGCTCCCTCCCTGCGGCCCGCGCGGGTCCCCACCGGGCTCCGAGGACCCACGGGCGCACAGCGGGTGCGCGCCCCGGCGGGGGTCGCGCCAGGAGACCCGGGGACCTCCAGCAGCCCACCCGCGGGGAAGCCCCGCACCGCGCCAGGCCCACCTTGGTGCCAATCTGGTTCCCGCACTGGCCCGCCTGGATGTGCACGATCTCCCTCATGGCGGGCGCGGCTATGCGCTGGGCACTGGCTCTGCGGGCGACGGCTGCAACTGCGGGCCGGCTGCGTGCGTCCCGGGGCCGACCCTCCGCGCCCCCGCCCTCGTCCCGCCGCTCGCCAATGGCTGCGGGCCCCGCCCCCGCCGCCCCCGCTCGACGCCGCGGCCCGGCCTGCAGAGCCGAGGGAGGACGCGCGGGCGCCAGTCGGGGGACTTTTGCCGGGAGCCGGGCGGAAAAGGACGGGCCCGGAGGTGGCGGGGAGGAGACGGGAAGGAGCGCGGCGCCCGCCCCCACCACCGTTTTGCTGCCCCTTGTGGTGCCCCGCCCGAGGGAGACGCGAGTCGGTCCTGGGCGTCGGGGCAGCGGAGCCGACGTGGCCCGCGGGGTCCCAGCGCCGCGCCCGGGAGCCCTGCAGCCGCCCGCGCCGAGTCCAGTCCAGCCGGGAGACGGCCCTGGGGCGCGGCAGTGGAGCTTTTCAGGGTCTCTGCCCCCTACCCCCCCACCCCCTGTCGCACCCCAGGCACACGTTCTTAGGGCCTCTTCGTCCTGCTGTTTCCGTCTCCGGAGATACAGAGGCCATTCCTCTCCGACGACTCCCACCCCTTTGGAACGGGGTTTAGCTAAAGTGACTACAGGGCTGGATCCGAAAATGAACAACCCTTGCGCCGGGTCTATGCAGCCTACCCCTCGCGCGTTGGCGAAGAAATGCGCTTCGGCCTGGGAGGGCGCGCGAGAGTCCGTCTTCCTGGCCAGTTTTGTGTGGTGGAAAGGAATGACCGCTGATGCCGAGCCGGGTGACTTGGATTTTAATTCTAGCTGTTTTCAGTTAGCTCTGCGCTTCAGCGGACTCGTCTGTTAACGGAAAAGGTTATCTTAGGGGACCATCGAGAGCCTTTCAGCCTCCAAAATGCGGGATGCTCTGGCCTCTGCAGTCAGAATGGGCATGCATCAGGGCTTTTGCGGGAGTTTCCTCACGTGAACGCTGCAGGCTGGGACCACCGGGGTAGCCTCTGCGTCCCCTCCCAGGCCCGTGGAAACGCCGCACATGGAGAAGCGACGATGTTCTGTAATTTGCACTGGCACTTTCTTTTTAGATAGATGAAAACTTTGGGAAATTCCTAATTGTGTGTGTGCATGTTTGTATGTTTGGAAGGGAGTGGAGAACTTTTAAAAGTTTTTCTTCTGGAGTTTTGCAAATGTTTCCAAATTGAGGAATTTTTTTTAACCCTTGGGTCCCCGCCTCCCCACTGCTCTCTCCACCCCAGTGCTGCTCCTCGGCCTTCTTGTGGGTCCCCACACCTCTTTACACAGCCACACGCTCAGGGAGCAGATGAGGAAGCCACAGCCCAGCCCCTGCGCTCCCGTTTCGAACTATGAGCCTGAGATTACTCAGCCACCTTCTCCCGAGTCCTCAACGCCCTTATTTAGGCTGTTTCCGTTGCTTAATTATTGACTCCAACGAGTGCTACCTTAACCCATCTGGCCGGCCCGAAGTCTAGTGTGGGGAGCCCGAGAGCGGAGGGCCTGTGCCATCCCTGGAAGAACCTTCCTCCAGCTTACTCTCTCTAAGAAATCCAGCCATCAAGTGGTTTAAAAGAAAGTGTCTACTTTAGAAGCTTTGGTCGTTTGCTGAAATCGCCACCCTTTCAGTACTAGCCCTTGGGCTGGAATTTAAGTCCGGGGGTCTGATCGAGCCAGAAAGTAGGTGTCAGCGTGGCTTCAGGAAGTCCGTTGTCACTTGGATTTGACAAGGGACAAGCCGACCTGCTGGTTTCTGGGCTCCTGCTCGCTCTGTGCTCTGCGCTGTCTGCAGGGATTGTTGCCCGCGGAGTGCGCTTTGTCTGGAGAAACTCGGTGCTCAAAGAGTGAGGAGACCGAAGAGTGAGGAGACCGGGAGGAAACCTTCCCCCTGCAAAGCTTATCTCCCTTCCCTCCCATCAGAGGCGGGGCCCCGCAAGACACAAGGGATTCCCCGCAGAATGAACCAAGGCCTCCCCAGGACATGGGGACAGTTCTGCTGTGCAAAGCCTGAATTCACGTGGCTTTCCTGAAATGGCTCCCAGTCTCTCTGCAGCCTTGGCCTCTCTTTGAATCCCAGTCCTGACTTCCCTGGTGTCTGTTGGCCACCCCCTTCTGGGAGCCGGCAGGTGAAGCCCTAACCTGTCAGCCCGGCCTGGGGCTTTCCAGGCTCTGGGCCCCCTACCCTCCCGATCTGTGGCCCTCACTCCTCCTGGGCAAGGCTGTTTGTGACGTGGTGTGTCCAAATGCACACAAGCCGCAAACCAAACTTAAAAAAGCGTAGAGGACGCATTCTCTTCTCCTACCTTAAACAATACACCATGGTATCTGGAAAGCCAGGTTCCAGTTTAGAATTCTCAGGCTAGGCCGGGCACAGTGGTTCACGTCTGTAATCCCAAAACTTCCCAAAGCTGACATGGGAGGATTGCTTGAGCCCAGGACCTCGAGACCAGCCTGGGCATTATAGCAAGACCCCTGTCTCTACAAAAAGTTAAAAAATTAGCCAGGCATGATGGTACATGCCTGTACCCAGCTACTGCAGAGTCTGAGGTGGGAGGATTGATTGCTTGAACCTGGGAGGCGGAGGTTGCAGTGAGCTGTGATCATGTCACTGCACTCCAGCCAGGGTGACAGTGAGACCCTGTCTCAATAAAAAAAAGAAAAAAAAGAAATCAGTAGACTTCTTGGGCTCCTCATTGATTTGCATCAGGGCATGGAAGTGGGCGGGGGTGGTCTCAGCCTGCAGTCCTCACTTTCAACACCCGTCTTTCTCCCCACCTCCAATTCTGTCCCACACTGAGATGGGTCTCCTGTACATGCCCTGTGGACACTTCAGTCCTCACCCGCTCACAGCCATCCCAGGCCACCCTGCGGGAAGAAGGGGCCCTAGGAGTAGGTTTGGGGAGGTCTGGGCAGGGACTCCTGAGGTCTGGGGGCTGAGGTGCCATCTAGGAGCTGTGGGCACATCCCAGTGGCCCTGTAGGGAGGGGGCAGGCAAGGACAAGGCCCCTCACCTGGGTCGAAGGCAGTGACGGCGTTCATGACTTGGTGCTCTGGGCGAGCCACGTTACCTGTGCACTCCTGTCTGCTCACTTTCCTCCTCCTCTTGCCTGTCTCTTCTGTGCCTTTGATCACAGTCTTGCTTCTCAGAACGCCTACTTCTGTTTCATGCATGTGTAGGGAGGATTCCAGGCTCACTGCCCAGATTTGAATGCTGGTGTTTACACACACCTGGACCGTGGGAGATGGCTGATGAGTGTTTCTTCCTCTCCCGCCCTTTTCTGGGCTGCACCAAGGAAGAAGACAGGAGGGTCTTGTCCTCTCCAAATGCTGAGAAGTCCCTGGGGAAGGAGACCCGGAGGAGCCGATCGGGGGCTCTTGAACTAGGCTGGTAATGGCCGTGAGTGGTGTTATTTTCAACTAAACCCCCAAATCTGGAAAAATGAATGACATCAGACCCTGGTGTTTTTATGTGACGTTCCTCTTGGTGGATAAAGGATGGAGTTTCTCCAGAAAGAAGTGGACATTTCACCTGCCAACTGTGCAGGGAGAGGCAGAGGCCGCGACAAGAAGTGGAGAGTGGGAGGGTGCCATGGGGAGGCTGGGAAGGCTGGGGTGCCCTGGTGTTGACTCTCTCTGGGCCCTGGGAGTTGCCTTGTGGATTTCAAGGACTGGAACACACTTGCTGCTCCCCACTGCCTCGCTGGGGAAGGGAACCTGTGGCTCCCAGCGGCAAGCCAGGTGAGCAGGCGTCAGTTCTGAGTTAGGCTGACAATAAGCTCTCCTGCTACCTGGTGCCTTCGGTGAAGCGTTGTCAGAATTTACTCTCTGCAGATTCTCCTGGAAAGGGCAGCCATGGTCCTCCTGATCTGGCGAGTGGGCACTGGGGCCAGTATCGATGGGTGGATGAATGTAACCATGATCCATGGTGTTCTTAGGTCAGTCGGTCTGAGCGGTCTTGGTTACAAATAGGGGAGTCAAAGTTTATAAAGGCGGCCTGGGGACCCGCTAAACACTAGACTGTGTTTGCACAGTCAAGTTAAATGTATTCTCTTGGATTCTAATTCTTTTGAAAAATAATATTTTGTGCTTGCTTTGGCAGCAGTATACTAGAATTGGAATGATACAGAGAAGATTAACGTGGCCCTGCACAAAGATGACATGCAAATTCATGAAGCGTTTCATATTTATTTATTTATTTATTTTGAGACACAGTTTCACTCTGTCGTCCAGGCGGAGTGCAGTGGTGCAATCTTGGCTCATTGAAACCTCCGCCTCCTGGGTTCAAGTGATTCTCTTGCCTCAGCCTCCCAAATAGCTGGAATTACAGGCGCACATCACCACACCCAGCTAATTTTTGTATTATTAGTAGAGTCAGGGTTTCACCATGTTGGCCAGGCTGGTCTTGAACTCCTGACCTTAGGTAATCCGCCTGCCTCAGCCTCCCAAAGTGCTGGGATTACAGGTGTGAGCCACAGTACCTGGCCTAAAAAAAAATTATTATTATTATTTTTGAGATGGAGCCTTGCTCTGTCACCCAGGCTGGAGTGCAGTGGTGCAATCTCAGCTCACTGCAAGCTCCGCCTCCTGGGTTCACGCCATTCTCCTGCCTCAGCCTCCCGAGTAGCTGGGACTACAGGCGCCAGCCACCACGCCTGGCTAATTTTTTGTATTTTTAGTGGAGACGGGGTTTCACCGTGTTAGCCAGGATGGTCTTGATCTCCTGACCTCGTGATCTGCCCACCTCAGCCTCCCAAAGTGCTGGGATTACAGGCGTGAGCCGCCGCACCTGGCCAAAACTTTTTTTTAAAAGAAAAATAATATTTCACATAGAGTATTAAAAAAATAGTATTTGATCAACCAGAGAACCATGCTCACAGGCCAAATGGCTATGAGAGGAGCCTGTTCCAGAGAGTCCCAGGGAGTGTCTGGGACAGGGACAACCCAGCATAGTACAAGGGGCTCTGGGAAGCTGCAAAGTGCGGGGCTGTCAGGTCAGGCTGCTGGGGTGGGCTTGACTCTAGAGTCATGTGCTTTATGATGGGCCAGTAGTTCATATGACTGGCCTCGGTGCACCTTGAGACCCTCATCTGTAACGAGGGATCCCAGAGCACCCAACACTGAGGGTGGTGTGTGAATCAGGCAAGATAGCCCTCGCTAGAGGCTGGGTGTGGACGGCAGGCCCTCCCTACATCTGCAGGGCCCAGGGTAAGTGTGCGGATGGGGGCCCACAGGGCACATGACTGTGTTTAAAGTTATGGAATATTACTAATAATATGTTTTATTTTCATGCTTTGACAAACATGTACTTTTATGTCACTCTAGTAGGCCAGGTTTGAATTGAGAACTTCCTGATGGGTTGTTCAGAATTCTCTGCTGATTTGGACCACATTGGAGAGCTGGCCCCAGACCTCAACCTGATCCTCTTATCTTTAGCAACTCCTGTTTGCACCATGGGGCCCTGTTTGAACACAGTGAACATCTGGCTCTATACGTCCAAGCGGTTATCCTCCCTGAGCTGGCGAGGGCACACATGCTGGTGGTGAGGCCTGCTGCAGGGAGGCCGGTGGGGCCCACATCCCTGGGTGCAGGCCCAGGGCTCAGAGAGTTCCAGGGTGGGCGCCCAGAGGCAGGCCTACAACACAGAGGCAAATCTCCTTGGCCTTGCATGCGGCTCACTCTGTGGGGGACTCATGCTGGGGGAGCCCGACCCAGGGGCCCCCTGGCTTGAATCAAAGGCTGACAGTGCTTCCAAGTGAGGTGGGGTGGGGATGATGTGGTGGGGGGTTCACTCCCCAGAAATCTTGCCGTGCACCCCTGTTTAAGAATCACTAATTTATCAGTTCTCTTTCATGCAGTACACATATATTAAGTGTCAACCGCATACCATGCATTTTTCTTGGCTCTAGGGACACAAAGAGGTAGACCCTGCCCCAAATAGCTGTCCTAGAGTGCCGCAGATAGGGTGACAGCAGTGGGCACAGGCCTGGTGGGCATAGAGTTCCAGCTAACTTCCAAGGAGGGACAGGGCCTTTCCAAGAGAGGAGATGCAACCTATTCCACTTTTGGCAAAGCCCAGCAGGGGCGAGCTGGCTCCTAAAGTGGGAAGGAGAGTGGCTCAAATGCTAACAGGCTCCATGAGCAACGTGCATGTGCTGGTCCCACCATTCAGAGGGCCTGGAAGCCCCAGACAAGGGAACCCAACCCTCGGCAGCTCTTTTCCCGGGGCCTCCACTGGGCTTTGGTGAGAGGGGCAGGCGTGCAGATGCGGCTGCTGTGCTCCCCCATCTGAGCTGCCCTGCAGGGCCAGGCCATTCCCCATAGTGCCAGGCAGAGTGTGATGGCCTGGAGGGTGCCCCTAGGGCACTGAGAAAGCCTCAGGCCCAGGCTCAGGGGGCCTGACCAGGAGCAGGACTGGACCAGGAGAACCTGGCATCTCCCCAGCCTCCACCAGGAGTTAAACACTGAATGCCAAGCCAGAGCATGGAGGGAGGCCTCCTCTGGGGTCAGCCAAGCAGGGGCAGGAGAGCTGAGGATGGAGCAGGAGTGGGGAGAACCCCTTGCCCCACAGACACCCACACAATGCAGTACTGTGCTGTGATAAGGGGGAACAGAGCACTGACGCGTGCTAGACAGGATGAGCCTGGACAGCAGAGTGCTGAGTGAAGGATGCCAGGCGCAGGGGGCCGCATGCTATATGAGTCCATTTCTATGAAAGGAGCAGGACAGAAAGCAGAGAGAAAGTAGAGGAGGGGCTGTCAGGGCCTGGGTAGGGTCGGGAGAGTGGCAGGTGCAGGCAAAGGTAGTGAGGTTTCTTTTTGGGTGATGAAAATGTTCTAAAATTGATTGTGGTGATGAGTGCACAAATCTGTGTCTACATTAAAAACCATTGAACACTTTAAATGGGTCAATTGTATGGTAGGTGATCTCAGTAAAGCTCTTGAAGAAAACCACGTGACAGCCCAGAGTCAACATAAATAAAGCCCAGGGTCACAGCAGCCACTGCTGGAGGGAATTTTGCCCCTGAGGGTAACTACCACTACCATAAGATCCAAGCCCAGCTCACCACTGGCCAGATGAACTCCAACTCTCACACTGACATGATGTCCATACAAGACAAGAGGCACGCCCATTTCCAGGCATCAATATCGTTCATCCCAATCTCTTCCGTTTTTCTCTACAAAAGTCAGAGGAAAAGGCAAGAGAAAACCCAACCTATTGTTAGGAGACAGAGCAATCGGCAGAACCAACCCCAGGCATGGCGGCGATGTTGGAACTATCCAATAGGACTTTAAAACAACTATGACAAACGTGTTGACGATCTAGTGGAAAAGTGGACACCATACGTGAACAGATGGGGAATTGCAGCCAAGATAGAAAGTATAAAATGCATGGAAGAGATTTTAGGAAGTGGATGATGGCACCATGTGGAAGATGGGAGGACACAGAGGTGTTAGGACAGTACAGTTGGCTCTCGGTATTCCTGCGGGATTGGTTTCAGGATCTCCTTTGGATGCCAAAATCCAAGGATGCTCAAGTCCCTTATATAAAAGGGCTTAGCATTTGCTTCTAACCTGCTGTATACTTTAAATCATCTCTAGATTACTTATACCCAACACAATGTAAATACTATGTAAATAGTTATGCTGTATAGTTTAGGGAATAATGATGAAAAACAAAGCCCATATGTGTTCAGTAGAGATGTAATTTTTTTTCTGGGTATTTCTGATCCATGGTCAGTTGAATCCAACGATGTAGAACCCGCAGATACAGAGGGCCAGCTGTGCTGCAAGAGTGGATAATGACAGGGAAGGCCATGGCAGAGCTTTCTCATTCAAGGAGGGTCTTGGTAACAACTTTGAGTTGCAGTCATGATGATTATAACTGTTAGTAGAGAAGAAGTTGAGAAGTGAGGCACAAATGGCAGAAATATATTTTAACATCTATTAAAATCCTTCTAATGAAAGCTCTCTCAGTCTAGCATCTCTCCAGTCTGTCTGGATGGGACATACCTGAGGCACACAGAACCTTCCAGCACAGGGCTGAGCATGGGGCTCTGGGCAGGGCCAGCCTCATCTGTGGGCACAGGGATGCTTGCCAGCCCCTGGATACCTCTGGATGGGTTCCTGGCTCTAAATGATCTTCCTGTCCCTGAGAACCATGGCATCTTGACCTCTATCATTAATAACAGATTTCTCTGGGCTAAGGGCACTGTTGGAGAAGGGTATCCTTCTCTCTGATAACATATGCCAGGTGACAGCTTGCTCTGACAATGAGGGAAAAGGTTTCTCCAACTCAATGGGGCTGGAGTTGGAAGACCCAGGAAAGCTGGCCTGTATGGGGGGACTTGGAAGATTTGGGGAAAAGAGGAGAAGAGAGAATCTAAAGCAAAAGGCAGGCTCTTCTAAGAAAATCAGCCTAAATTGGTGGCTTTCACTTTTTTTTTACTTGACCTATAATTTCAAATGTATTAGTGATTCAGTACACATGTACACATCACACACACAGGAATACAAGCCTCACAAAATAAATTTACTCTTAGTATGTGCTATGTACTCTGATATTTTCTTTTCTAGCCTATCCCAGTTTTTAAATGCTGTTACAATTTCCCAAACTGATTTCCAACAGCTTTATTCAAGGGTCATTTACATACCAAAAACCTCATCCATTTCTAGTATACAAGAATTCAAAAAGTTCATGGAAAAATGGAATTAAAAGATAAAAAGAAAATATAAGCTTTATTTCTCAATATAAATGGCATCAAGTTCAAGACATTTTTGTCAATGATGATGTGCCACTTAGTCCATCTGTAAAGAGCTCAGGCTCCTGAGAATTTAACGATGCCAATGCAGTGTTTTTTACATTGTTAACTGAAGCAAAATGGATGCCCTTTACAAATTTTTCTAAGATTAGGAAACAAAAAGGAGTCAGAAGGAGCCCAATCAGGACTATAATGTGGATGCCTCATGATTTCCTATTGAAACCCTCACAAAATTGCCCTTCTTTGATGAGAAGAATGGGCAGAGATATAGTAGTAATGCAGGACTCTCTAGTGAAGCTTCCTGGGCATTTTTCTGCTAACAGTGTGGCTAATTTTTCTTTCTTCCTTTCTCTTTCCTTCCTATCCTTCCCTTTCTTTCCCTCTTTCCTTCCTTCCTTCCTCCTTCCTTCCTTCCTTCCTTCCTTCCTTCCTTCCTTCCTTCCTTCCTTCCTTCCTTCCTCCCTTCCTCTCTCCCTCCCTCCCTCCCTCCCTCTCTCTTTCTCTCTTTCTTTCTTCTTTTTTGAGGGGAAGTTTTGCTGTTGTTGCCCACGCTGGACTGCAATGGCACAATCTTGGTTCACTGCAACCTCTGCCTCCTGGGTTCAAGCAATTCTCCTGCCTCAGCCACCTGAGTAGCTGGAATTACAAGTGCCCGCCACCATGTCCAGCTACTTTTTTTTTTTTTTTTTTTGCATTTTTAGTAGAGATGGGGTTTCACCATGTTAGCCAGGCTGGTCTCGAACTCCTGAGCTCAAGTGATCCACCTGCCTTGGCCTCCCAAAGTGCTGGGAGTACAGGTGTGAGCCACCACACCCAGCCCAGTTTGGCTAATTTTTCAAAACACTCCCATAATAAGCAGATGTTATTCTTTGGTCCTCCATAAAGTCAACAAACAAGTTGCCTTGAGCATCCCAAAGACCTGTTGTCCTGACCTTTACTCTTGACTGGTCCACTCATGTTTGGCTGGACCACTCCTGTCTTTTGGTAGCCATTGCTTTGGTTGTGCTTTTTCTTCAGGATTGTACTGGTAAAGCCACATTTCCTTTGTTACAGTTCCTTAAAGAAATATTTCAGGATCTTGAATTCATTTGTTCAAAATTTCCATCAGAAGCTTTGCTTTTGTCTGCAGCTGATCTGGACACACTCGTTTCCACTGAGTGGAAAGTTTGCTCAATTCTAATTTTTCAGTCAGAATTGTGTAAGCTGGACCAGTTGGGATGTCTATGGCATAGGCTATTGTTTCTGCTATTAATCATTGGGCCTCTTCAATTATGGCATGAGAAAGATGAATTTTTTCCTCAAAAATGGATGTGGATGGCCAGGCACAGTGGCTCACACCAGTAGCCCCAGCACTTTGGGAAGCTGAGGCGGGCAGATCACGAGGTCAGGAGTTGGAGACCAGCCTGGCCAACATGGTGAAATCCCGTCTCTACTAAAAATACAAAAATTATCTGGGTATGATGGCGTGCACGTGTAATTCCAGCTACTCGGGAGGCTGAGGCAGGAGAATTGCTTGAACCCAGGAGGTGGAGGTTGCAGTGAGCAGAGATTGCACCACTGCACTCCAGCCTGGGTGACAGAGTGAAACTCCATCTCAAAAAAAAAAAAAAAAAAAGAGTGGATGATCTGCCACTACAGGCTTCATTTTCAGCATCATCTTGTCCCTTCTTAAAAAAAGTTATTCATTTGGTTTTCTATTTGTTTTTTTGAGATAGGGTCTTGCTCTGTCATTTAGGCTGGTATGCAGTGGTGTGATCACAGCTCACTGCAGCCTCAAACTGCTGGGCCCAGAGATCCTCCTATCATCTTCTGAGCAGCTGAGCTATAGATGCACGCGAACATGGCTGGATAATTTTTTAATTTTTTAATTTTTTGTAGAGATGGAGTCTCACTATGTTGCCCAGGCTGGTCTCAAACTCCTGTCCTCAAGTGATCCTCCCATCTTGGCCTCCCAAAATGCTGGGATTATAGGCGTGAGCCACTGCACCCAGCTAAGTTATCCATTCATAAATTGCTGATTTCTTTGGGGCATTGTCCCCATAACTTATTTATTTATTTATTTATTTATTTATTTATTTATTTATTTATTTTTTGAAGTAGAGTCCTGCTCTGTCACCCAGGCTGGAGTGCAGTGGTGCAATCTCGACTCACTGCAACCTCCGCCTCCTGGGTTCAAGTGATTCTCATGCCTCAGCCTCCTGAGTAGCTGTGATTACAGCCACCACACCTGGCTAATTTTTATATTTTTAGTAGAGACAGGTTTCACGATGTTGGCCAGCTGATCTTGAACTCCTGGCCTCAAGTGATCTGCCCACCTTGGCCTTTCAAAGTGCTGGGATTACAGGTGTGACTACCGCTCCCGGCCCCCATAACCTTTTCATAAAGCATCAGTGATTTCACCATTCTTTCACTCAAACTTCGCTGTAAGTTTGGTATTTGTTCTTGTTTCACTTTTAGCAAAATTCATGTTGATCTGATAGAAGCTCTTGTCAAACTGATATCTTTCTGAGTGCCTCAAACTCAATTTTATTCAGACATAAGTTCATGTGAGTTTATTTTGGCACAAAAACATTTTGAAATCCATGCATAGTTTTTTCATAATATACATTTTCCATGAGCCTTTTGAAGGCAGTTTGCCTCTGACATTGATTTAGGACCAATTGACAGGTGACCAACAGTTTGAAGAATTTGGAAAAGGGTGACTGGACTCTGAGTGTGGATTTTGAGAGAGAGGAATGGAGGGTGTGCTCCAGCTGGAGGGCCCACCCTGTGCTAGCCCTGGTCACTTCCCAGCCTTCCAGGTCCCTGGGAACCACTCTCCCCAGCTACCCTGGGCACTCCCAGCCAGGGCAGGAAGCATCTGTCTAGGAAGTCCGGCCACTGCCTTCTGGGTTATGATCTGGGGCAATAGTGCCTTGTATGGCAGGGACCACCCAGGACAATGTCCTTAGAGGCCTGCAGGCTCATTAGATTTTCAGTTATTCCCATTTTAAAAACGAGTTAAGTCCTTCCAGGCTCAGAATTTCAAAGGACAGCAATCGCCTCTGGTTTTACTTTAAGAAGCAGGAGCCTCAATTTCACAAAGACCTGAGGTGGCCTCTCTGGGAGGCCCAGCCCAGTGTGAGCTGCAGGGTGGCTTCAGAGGACTTGCCTCCAAGGCCTCCTTCCTGTGATGATGAGTCTGGAGGTGGTTGGGGCCCATAGAGCGGGTTTGGGGCACAAATCCTTCCATATCAGCAGTCACACGCAGGCAGCTCTCACCCAGAGCTTCGAGATCAGTGGCCTGGCCCCAGCATGAACACTGTGGCCTCTGGGCCACTTTTTGCGCAGGAAATGTTGATTGATCCCTTTTGTTGTTTTTGTTTTTCTAAATCTCCAACAGGTATTTTGAGGACTATTGTGGATAACTGATGTTACTAATAACAATAATAGTGTTGGTAATAATTGATGTTATTATTACTATTTTTTGAGATGGAGTTTCGCTCTTGTTGCCCAGGCTGGTGTGCAATGGCATGATCTCGGCTCACCACAACCTCTGCCTCCCGGTTTCAAGCAATTCTCCTGCCTCAGCCTCCCGAGTGGCTGGGATTAACAGGCATGTGCCACCACGCCTGGCTAATTTTGTATTGTTAGTAGAGACAGTTTCTTCATGTTGCTCAGGCTGGTCTCAAACTCCCAACCTCAGGTGATCTGCCTGAGGCCTCCCAAAGTGCTGGGATTACAGGCGTGAGCCACTGTGCCCGGCCATTTGATATTATTTTTTAAATTTGACGATGACATTGAGATTATATAGGAGCTCCACACTGTAGTGCTATGATCATACAACTCGCTTTTAAATGCTTCACAACAGGGTGTGTGTGCATGTGCACACTGACAGAAAGAGCATGTGGACAAAAATTCATTATAGGTGAATCTAGGAGAACAGTACAGGTGTTTGTTTTATTATTGTATTCTTTTTTCAACTTTCCTATATGTTTGAGAACTTTCAAAATAAAATGTTAGGGGCGGGGAATGAAGAGTGAATGATTCAGCCCAATGAGTGGGGGACAGAGACATCCTGGTATCAAGTCTCCAAGTTCTGCAGATAAGAAGCTGCCACCAAGAGGGTAGTACTCGCTGGGTGTGGTGGCTCACACCTGTAATCCCAGCACTTTGGGAGGCCGAGGCGGGCGGATCTCAAGGTCAGGAGATCGAGACCATCCTGGCTAACACGTGAAACCCCGTCTCTACTAAAAAATACAAAAAATTAGCCAGGCGTGGTGACGGGCGCCTGTAGTCCCAGCTACTCAGGAGGCTGAGGCAGGAGAATGGCGTGAACCCGGGAGGCGGAGCTTGCAGTGAGCCGAGATCACGCCACTGCACTCCAGCCTGGGTGACAGAGCGAGACTCCGTCTCAAAAAAAAAAAGAGGGCAATGCTGGGCTTTTTCTTTTCTCCGTGGACAGAGAAGGGACAGACGAGCACACGGTGCCAGGCAGCGGAGAGACACGGTGGCTGGAAGGGAGGACAGTGTCCGGGAAGGGCTTCCATAGGCGGGACATTCTCAATCACGGGCTGTCTCTTTGCTCTGTTACCACCGAAATGTGAAGGGGAGGGGAGACCTGAATCTCTACACTTCTAGGGCTCTGCTGGTCAGTTAGGGGCACAACCCCTTCGGGCTAATTCCACCCCACCAGCATGACCAAGCCTCTCTCGTGCTGGGTAGAGAGGCAGTGGACCGCTGCCTACGGGGGGTGACATCGAGTCCATCGAGGTCTCTGGGAGGATGTGCGCTGAAATGCACCCGGGGTTCCGTGTTTGGGTGCATTTGGACTGTGGCAGTGGTCTGGGGATGGGGCATACCTCTGCACTTCCCCCTCGGGCTGGTTTTGTCTAGGGTTGGAAACAAAATAAAGAACCTGTTTATGTTCTTTTCCTAGACAAGAGAGCAAGAGTCTAGACAGGTTCGGGATGTCTGATTAGAAAATATTTCTGTTTTTGTGGAACTGCTAAATCCCAAGAGGGATAGAGGAAGTCCTATGTGAAGAGTTTTGATCCAAGTAGAAGATGAATTGTAAAGCTCACAGTGCCTCTTTCCCTGTATCCTGGAAATTCTCGGTTTAGACAAAATCAGTTTCTTCCTTGGCCAGTGAGTAAGACCGGACGATCTTTAAATTCCCTCCAGCTCTCTCATCCTGCGACTAATCAATACCAGTGCTTCTTAAATTAAACAAAACCAGTTGCCTGTAATCCCAGCACTTTGGGAGGCCGAGGCGAGTGATCACTTGAAGTCAGGAGTTTGAGACTAGCCTGGCCAACATGGTGAAACCCTGTCTCTACTAAAAATAAAAAAAAAAAAAAATTAGCCAGATGTTATGGTGGGTGCCTGTAATCTCAGCTACTCAGGAGGCTGGGTCAGCAGAATTACTTAGACCCGGGAGGCAGAGGTTTCAGTGAGCCAAGATTGTGCCACTGCACTCCAGCCTGGGTGACAGAGCTAGACTCCGTCTCAAAAACAACCCAAAAAACAAAAACCAGTTGATACAACTCCCTCTACAGGGCTACAGCCTGCTTGCTGCATTTTGTCTATTTTATCTATTTCTCTATTAATTATAGTTGATTTGCCAATTCTATTTTAAAAGATCTTGATATCAAGGAATTTATTTGACTTCCTCTTTTACAAAACATTTATTTATTTATTTTTAATAGACAAAAATTGTGTATGTTTATTGTGTACAACATGTTTGGAAAGAGGTATACATTGTGGAAGGGCTCCATCGAGCTATCTTTTTTTTTTTTTTTTTTTGAGACGGAGTCTCACTCTGTTGCCCAGGCTAGAGTGTAGCAGTGCGATCTCAACTTGCTGCAAGCTCTGCCTCCCGGGTCCATGCCATTCTCCTGCCTCAGCCTCCTGAGTAGCTGGGACTACAGGTGCCTGTCACCACGCCTGGCTAATTTTTTGTAATTTTAGTAGAGACGGGGTTTCACCGTGTTAGCCAGGATGGTCTCGATCTCCTGACCTTGTGATCCGCCTGCCTTGGGCTCCCAAAGTGCTGGGGTTACAGGCATGAGCCATCGCGCCCGGCCTTGCATCGAGCTATTAATGTATGCATTACCTCACATACTTATTTTTCTGTGATGAGAACACTCAAACTCTATTCTCTTAGCAATTTTCAGGAACACGATACATTGTTACTAAGCACAGTCACCATGTTGTAATAGCTCTCACTGACTTATTCCTCCTATTACTGACATTGTGTTTCCTTTGACCAACATCTCGCCATCCCATTTCATCTCTTCTAAGATGGTAGTGAGCATCTATCCATGAAGTACACGATGAAGAATAAATATTTGTGTAGACAGTTGAGTGCAGCAAGTCCGGTTTGTAACACATGTGATCTGACAACTGTCTCATGCTAAGGGGCTGGTTGTCTTGTTGTACAGCAGTTCAGCATACGGGGGGCATATCCCACACACAGCTGTGATGGAGTGCTTTTCCCTGCGGATCGTGACCCTTCTGTCTTCAGTGCGTTTTAGTAGGATGGGCTCTGAGTGAGGTGACAGAACCCTTGGGTTAGTCCCTGATGAACCTCTAACTAGCTGTGTGATCTCTGAGCCTCAGCGTCTTCCTTTGCAACACCGGGGGGTTGAATCAAGCCACATGTGAGGATCCCAAACTCCTGGGCTGCCCCAGAGCCCCCTTGTCACATGCCCCAACATGATCGTGGACCTTCAACCTCCACCCACCCCAGCCTGGCCCCTGGTCTTGAACACACGCTTGCAGGGGCTGGGGGCTGAAGCAGGAGCCGAGAGGAGGGGAGAGAAGCTCCAGGATGGGCAGGGGAAGCCAGGTGAGAACCAACTCTGGAATCTCCCAACCCGAGACTTAGGGTAGGGGCAGGGGAAGTAAGGAAAGGCACCCTCACCCTGGGATTTTTGAAAGCGGCAGAAGCAGGACAACTCTCTTACTTGGGGCTTACATGTTTGAAAATACTCTTTTATTACCTTTCCATTAAAAAGTAATACATGAGGTTGGGATTGGTGGCTCACGCCTGTAGTTCCAGCACTTTGGGAGGCTGAGGTAGGCAGATCACCTGAGGTCAGGAGTTCAAGACCAGTCTGGTCAACATGGCGAAACCCCATCTCTACTAAAAATACAAAAATTAGCTAGGCGTGGTGGTGGGTGCCTGTCTTCCCATCTTCTTGGGCAGCTGAGGCACGAGAATTGTTTGAACCTGGGAGGAGGAGGTTTCAGTGAGCTGAGATCCTGCCACTGCACTCCAGCCTGGGCGTCAGAGACTCTGTCTCAGGAAAAAAAAAAAAAAAAGAAGGAAAAAAGTAATAGATGATAATAGATGAGTCTTGTAAGATGAAAAAATTTTGGAGATCTGTTGCACAACTATGTGAATATGTTTAATGCTACTGACCTGTACATGTAAAAATGGGTAAGATGGCCAATTTTATGATATATATATATGGATATATATGATATATCTAATATAATAATATATTATATTATTATATTTTATATCTAATTATTATTATTTTTTGAGATGGAGTTTTGCTTTTGTTGCCCAGGCTGGAGTGCAATGGCGTGATCTTGGCTCACCACAACCTCTGCCTCCTGGGATCAAGCGATTCCCCTGCCTCAGCCTCCCGAGTAGTTGGGATTACAGGCATGCACCACCATGCCAGGCTAATTTTTTCTGTATATTTAGTAGAGACAGGGTTTCTCCATGTTGGTCAGATTGGTCTCAAACTCCCGACCTCAGGTGATCTGCCCGCCTCGGCCTCCCAAAGTGCTGGGATTACAGGCGTGAGCCACTGTGCCGGCATGTGATTTTTTTTTTTTTTTTTTTTTTTTAGGGACGGAGTCTCACTCTGTCGCCCAGGCTGGAGTGCAGCAGCACGATCTGGGCTCACTGCAACTTCCATCTCCCGGGTTCAAGCCATTCTCCTGCCTCAGCCTCCTGAGTAACTGGGATTATAGGTGCATGCCACCATGCATGGTCTCGAACTCCTGACCTGGTGATCCGCCCACCTTGGTGTCCCAAAGTGCTGGGATTACAGATGTGAGCCACCACGCCCAGCCCTTAACCATAATTTTTTTTTTTTTTTTAGAGACAGAGTCTTGCTCTGTCGCCCAGGATGGAGTACAGTGGTGCGATTTTGTAAAGGGGGAAGGGGAGTAATAGACAAGCTTCACAAACATTGGAGAACACTGAAGAGTAACCAAAGATAACACAGATACAGCTCTATGCTCTGCAGGCCGTGTTGCTCACGCTCTTCCTCCAGGGACTGTCTTGACGGTTTCATTTGCGGTATTCTCCGTCCCCTTCAATGTGACTCTGTAGTGTCTAGCCCTTGTGGGTGTCAGAGCACAGAACCCTCCTGCTAATAGAGGGGTGGCTGGGATGAGCCTGTCCCACAGCCCTGTGGCTTAACTTGGGCTCTGCCACACGGGAACCTGGGGGATGTAACTGTCGGGTAGCTGTGTGCTGTGTATAAGTCTCATCCTGTTGCTGTCCTGCACACAGCAGGCATGTCACATGTTTGGCGGCGTGCACACCGCATACCTGCACCAATAGTCCTGAAGCTGTAGAAGACAGTTCTGAAACCGTTTTGTTAAGGGCCACTGGGCTATTAAAAGTAAAGGTCACATTAAGTAAAATATTGATAAAAGTGATTATTTGATTTGGAAGGTTGTTGTTTTGTGTGGGATTTTTGGGATAGAGAAAGATAAACTCAATCACCTTTTATTTACAATCAAACAAGTATTTACTAAGTTTATGTAACAAACAAAATAAATGTTCCATTCTGTGTTAGTGAGAAGAAAAGAGAGGGCAGGACGCAGAGAAAAGGGAAGAGGCCCAGAGAAGACAGGCCACTGTGTTCACAGGGGGCAGAGGCTGTGGGGGGATCGGGCGGGCACCTTCCTGTGGGTAGCACCCTGCTCATCTTTCCCCGAGGCTCCGCCCTGTGCCCTGTGCCCTCTGCACTGGCCGACTTGCTTACAGGGAGGGCCTGGGAGTTCAAGGGCCTTCTCGACCAGAAGCTTCAGGTCAGGGTCACAAGGGCGTGGCGCTGTTTGGTTCTGTTAAACACAATTTTGGTGTTTAATGACGATTTCTTGATTTATTCACTCTTTTCTTCCAGAAATATTGAGCACTTGCCATGTCCCAGACACTGTGCTAGGTGCTAATTGTAATCCCAGACACTGTGCTAGGTGCTGATTGTAATCCTCATGAATATTTAGTAACATCTGAAACAGACAAAAATAATTATAATAATTGTTGTAACTTATATAATCATATGATACTTTATATATATATATATATATATATTTTTTTTTTTTTTTTTTTTGAGACAGAGTCTCAATCTTGTCACCCAGGCTGGAGTGCAGTGGTACAATCTTGGCTCACTGCAACCTCCGCCTACCAGGTTCAGGTGATTCTCCTGCCTCAGCCTCCCGAGTAGTTGGGATTACAGGCACCAGCCACACCAGGCTAATTTTTATATTTTTAGTAGAGACAGGGTTTTGTCATGTTGGTCAGGCTGGTCTTGAACTCCTGACCTCAGATGATCCACCTGCCTTGGCCTCCCAAAGTGCTGGGATTACAGGTGTAAGCCACAGCGCCTGGCCTATTTTTCTTTTGTATATTTAATTTTTAAATATAATAAAAGGCAAGGTCTCACTATGTTGCCCAGGCTGGTCTCAAACTCCTGGGCTCAAGTGATCCTTTCACCTCAGCCAAAGTGCTGGGATTACAGCTGGGAGTCACGGCATCCAGCCAATATTATTATAATAATTTATAAAATTGTTCCAGGAACAAATAGTGACTGCCATCATTCTTACTATTACATGGATTGGCACATTTTCTTCCTGTCCATACTGAGGATGGAAGTGCTGAGAATGAATGCGGGAAGCTGCTGGTGAGGGCAAGAGGGCAGGGTGTGGAAGGTGCCTAGGAAGGAACGGCAGCCTGCCTTCCGCCAGGGCTGGGAGGCTCAACAGCCAACAGTGAGGCCACCCGTGCTCCAGTCTGCAGGGCAGAGGGGCCCTGATGCAACCCTGCAGGGGGCAGGGGGCAGACTTTGTGCAACACAGCTGAACTGGCACAGGTTCTGGGAAACAGGATTTCCCAGGGGCACCCTGGTGACTTCTGCCTTCTCTTGCCTCGTGGGCCAGTGGTTTCCGGGACCATGCTTGTGGTGAGTCCAGAAAGTGTGTGCGTGCAGGCCAGGATACAGCTTTGTGTGACACAGATTTTATAAGTCAGAACTTGCATCTGTTGATTAGTTATCTTCCTCTTTGCTTTGTGATGGCATTCATGGAAAAGCTATAATTTCAGTGGACCCCACTCAGAACCTTGACCTTTGGCTCTAGTCACAGAACTTTGTTCCCCTGGGCTTCAGACCCTGCCTAGGTCCTCGAGACGAGCCCTCTCAGGAGCTGGAGTCTCTCCCTGCAGCCCCCACTTCTTGTTTCCTGCTCTCCCCATAGGTGCTACCTCCATCCTTGGTCCCAGGCTTCCACCTCTGTCCTCTGCTTGGACCCTGCCCTTGTGCCTATCCACCTCTGGGACTTCTGCCCTTCACCTCTGAAAAAACCCTTGCCTGGCAGGGCGCGGTGGCTCACGCCTGTAATCCCAGCACTTTGGGAGGCCGAGACGGATGGATCACGAGGTCAGGAAATCGAGACCATCCTGGCTAACATGGTGGAACCCCATCTCTACTAAAAATGCAAAAAATTAGCCGGGCATGGTGGCAGGTGCCTGTAGTCCCAGCTACTCGGGAGGCTGAGGCAGGAGAATGGTGTGAACCCGGGAGGTGGAGCTTGCAGTGAACCGAGATCGCACCACTGCACTCCAGCCTGGGCGACAGAGCAAGACTCCGTCTCAAAAAACAAAAACAAAAACAAAACCCTCTCCCACTTCCCTCCCCTCCTTCCGGCTCCTTCCCCATCTCTGGATCTTTTGGATCTGCTCATCTTTCTTCCTGCCTTTCCTGCCACCAGCTGAACTGTTGCATAATGAACAGCTGCCAGCAAAGATACCTAAAGCTGTGCTGCACTTTCTCAGTTAAAAGCACAAGTGGAATGTTCATTCTTTTTTTAAGCTATTTTTACCCCTGTGGATTGGATTAAATCAACTTAATCTGCACCGTCTGCACCTCCAGGCTAGGATGAGCCGATGTGCTCTTTTTCAGGTACCAGATTCCAGGTGGGCAGGATATCACCACAGCAGCTCTGTGAGAGCTGAGCAACCGCCTCCTGTCTGTACCCACCACAGCCTCTGCACTCACCAAGCTCTGTCCCAGCAGAGGATCCCGCCTTTCACATTCAGAAGTCCCACCTCCGGCACTAGAATGTACATTCCTGAAGGTTAAAGAGGACACCTCCTGCGTGTTTTGCGTAAGACTCAGCGTGTTACTTCCTATGCCAATGCCCTTAGCGAATGATTGTGAATGGAGAGACTAGGACGGCAGAAAGCTTGCCTTGCAGGACTTTCCGTTTCTGAGAGGAGGACCCAGAATATTACGACAAGAATAAGGAAAAATTGAATAATGCCTGTCTTAGCAAAGTGGCTCTCTCTAGGCCTTTCTCAGAGTTTAACATATTATAAATTAGGATGGCATTAAAAAATAGAGTCAGAATTGTTTGCACCTGATTATGATCGGCCAGGTGTTTGCCTGGATTCCATTCCTAGTCAGTCCCCGCCGGTCTAGTTAGGAACCAAACTTTGTAGCGAGTCCTAGGCTTGGTCTTGAGTGCTCCTTGGAAGGAAGGGTGGTGGGGGGCAGGGAGATGGGTGGCTGGGTCCCCCAGGCCTTTCTCTTGGACAAGGCTGCAGCTCGTCCTCTCTCAGGCTCCAGGGCGGGGCGGGCACCTTCTCTAGCTAACAGCCTTGCTGGGAAAGTTACTGTGATCATGTAGGTAAAAACTCCTTGTCAACCGCAAACTTCCAGACAAAAGTCCCGTGAAATTCTTATCGTCTGTTCTGGACAGTGGCGCGAGGGCTATTTGGAGAGTTGAACTCAGTGTAAGCGCAGCACGCCCCGCCCCAGCTGTCTCAGCTGCACCCAGGAATCCTGCGGTGGCCACTCCCCGCTCCAGCTGGCCCCATGATGCAGAAAACATTTTTCCCCACCCATCCCAGCAACGCTCACCCTTCCTTACTTAGTCACATTTGTGCCTGACTCCCAAGAATATTCTTCACGCCCACGCATGGAATCAAGGGAGAAACCAGCAGATCCGCGCTGTGTCCCTTCCCTGGCCCGAGCACCTCTCGCGACCGCAGTCCTGTCCAGGGCGGACATCGTTCACGTTCTTACAGATGAGGGAGCTGAGTCTGGGAGAGGCCAAGAGACGTGCCCGGGCGCACATTTGGCGCCTAGCTGCTTACAGTAGAAGCGGGGCCCCGGAGCTCCGCGGGGGATCTGCTTGGCAGGGCGGCCCGGCCTGCAGCTGCAGCGGACTCGGTCAGAACCTGATTCAACGGGAGGAACCACGTTGTCCAAAGCTCATTCCTTGGAGGGGAGTTCTGCCCAGGGAGACAGGGGGTCACCAAGCTTTCCTTGTCGGATGAGATTTTTCTCCCTGGGCGCCCCCCACCATCCTCGCCTCCTCACCTGGCTTCGGCTGGGAGGAGCGGCTGGGTCGGCAGCTCGGGCTGGCCACTGCCTTTACCTGAGCGCCTGCGCCTGGGTCAGCCTGGCAGGCAGCAGCAGGCCAAGGAATGCCCCTGCAGGGAGGTGCGGCTGGACAGCTGACGCCCGCCCTGCCTGTGCCGGCTGTTCCGAGGACGCCAGAATGTGGAGTGGGGACACCGAGAGGGAGGACGCCTCTGCACCATCACTTGGGGCAGCGTGGGGAGCTCACGTCCTTCTCCACCTCCAGGGCAGGCGGAGGTCTGGGCGCAGGGCGGGCGGAAGCACAGTGCATAGCCTGACGCTGCTCATTCGGGCTGAGCTGGTGCAGCTCACCGGGCTGCCAGCACCGACGCTGCATGAGCGCTCTGCCGCCACCTGCATCCAAAGAAAGCCTCGACGGCTTGCCATAGGGAAGCCCCGCGGGTCTTGAGCTCACCTTGAGGAAGCCCTGAGCAGTTAGGAGGCCGTTCCCTCCGGAAACCCTGGCAGCCCTGGTCGCCCAGGTGACGGTCTCCAGAGCTGTGGTTAACGGAAGGGCTTGGCCAGGATCATGCCTGTCATTCAGCGCTTTGGGAGGCCGAGGTAGGAGGATTGCTTGAGGCCAGGAGTTCAAGACCAGCCTCGGCATCATAGTGAGATCCCCATGTAATCCCAGCACTTCAGGAGGCCGAGGTGGGTGGATCACCTGAAGTCAGGAGTTTGAGATCAGCCTGGCCAACATGGCGAAACCCCATCTCTACTAAAAATACAAAAATGAACCAGGCCTGGTGGCAGGTGCCTGTAATCCCAGCTACTTGGGAGGCTGAAGCATGAGAATCGCTTGAACCCAGGAGGCGGAGTTTGCAGTGAGCCGAGATCATGCCTCTGTACTCCATACCACTGCACTCCAGCCTGGGGGATGGAGTGAGACTCTGTCTCAAAAAAAAAAAAAAAAAAAAAAAAAAAAAAAAAAAAAAAAAAAAAAAAACCAATCAAGAAAAACCCTTTTCATTATAGAACATTAAAAACATACCCAAATCAGAGACTAGAATAATGAAAGCCCATGTATCCATCACCCAACTTCATCTGAAACAGATCTTAACAACTGTGCCTGTTTCTTAAAGAAACAAAAGGGTGTGTTAGTATCTGAGTTATAGTAAATGTTTTCATTCACTCTTTTCAGGAAAAAAATGGGCAAATAAATGGGTCAAATATTTTGAAGATACTATATTGAACTACTTTTAGCCCTTTCTTTCTCCTTAGTGTGAAAATTAAAGGGTGTACTTCCCAAGCACCTGTGCTTGCTATATGCCCAGCCCCATCCAGGCTCCAAGCTCTTTATTTTTATTTTTATTTAGAGATGGGGGCTTTGCTATGTTGCCTAGGCTGGCCTCCATCTCCTGGGCTCAAGTGATCCTCCCACTTCAGCTTTCCTAGTAGCTGAGACTTCAAGTGCATGCACCATGTCCGGCCCCATTTAAAAATTAGAGTGAATATGCAAAGCTTGAAATAGACAATTTGGCAGGCGCAGTGGCTCACACCTGTAATCCCAGCACTTTGGGAGGCTGAGGCAGATGGATCACCTGAGGTCAGAAGTTCGAGACCAGCCTGGCCAACACAGTGAAACCCCATCTCTACTAAAAATACAAAAAAAAAATAGCCAGGTGTGGTGGTGCATGCCTATAGTCCCAGCTACTTGGGAGGCTGAGGCAGGAAAATTGCTTGAACCTGGGAGGTGGAGGTTGCAGTGAGCCAAGATTGTGCCTCTGCACTCAGCCTGGGTGACGGAGCGAGACTCTGTCAAAAAAAAAAAAAAAAAAGAAGAAAGAAAAAAAAGAAAAAGAAAAGGAAAGAAAAGAAAATAGCCAATTTGTCTTTTCAGCTTTGGCTCCGCAGCCTGCCCGTTGAGGCCCAGCTAGTCTTACTCTAGCTCCCAGCTTGCCAGACACATCAGTTAATTCTTCATGCCACTTAAGAGATATCTGGGAGCAAATAAAAAGTTTATGGAGTAAAAAATCTAATGCGATTCCAGGTTTACATATTTTGTTGCATTATACAACACTTTTTTTTAATTTTTTTTTTGAGAGTCAAGGGTCTCTCTATGTTGCCCAGGCTGGTCTTGAACTCCTGACCTCAAGAGATCCTCTCATCTCAGCCTCCTGAGTAGACTTCAGGCTCTCCAGTGCTAATTGAATAAGATGATAACCCCCATAACCCAGGCACTCCAGAGGCCTGGCTGACCCAGCAGGCCCGAGGAGGCACCTGTGGATATGGTTTCTCCCAGTCCCAGAGGGGAGGAGGACCAGGTGGATTTGTCTTCTTCTGTACACCCCCAGGATCTTAGAGGTGGCTTTCAGAGAGATCCCAAGGCTGGTCACAAGGGGACCATCAGGGTTGCCCCAAGGCCAGCCCTGCCTCCCTGGGGGACCCCCCAGGTGGCACCCATGGTAACATCCCCTGTTCAACAACGGCACCCGGGCTGCCTCCCTGAGTCCCCTGGAGTGGCCACTCTGAAGGGGGCTCCCTCCCTTTGTCACGGTCTTGTTGAAAGATTGTATTGTCATTTAACATTTCTGCTTCACACTGACAGAGACTGCAGGGAAATAAAATAAGCTAATGAAAGAAATACACCCTGCAGGATTGGGGCAGGTTCAGGGCAGAGCATTGGAGATCCCAGTTTGTGGACTTGAGAGGTCTCTACATGTTGGCCTGTGGAGGAAGTGGGGTGGGGCCCTTTTGGGGAGATGCTGGATCAAGCACAAAAGGCACTGCCCTGCGGTAGGGAAGCTGGACAGGAGGGATTTAAAAATAATAATAATAACTCAAGAGGACAGAACTATAACCTGTGGGTAGAAGTTTTAGGGACCCAGATATTTGGCTAAAACCTCCCCAAAGTTACCTGGGCCTGGTGGACCTGTAGTCCCAGCTACTTGGGAGGCTGAGGTGAGAGAATCTGTTGAGCCTGGGAGGTCAAGAATGCGGTGAGCTCTGATCATGCCACTGCACTCCAACCTGGGCAACAAAACAAGACTTTACCTTAAAAAAATAAAACACACCCTAAGACAGACAAAACTGCACAAGTTGAATGAGCTCCTGTTGCAGGGGCTGCCATATCTAAGTGTTCAAGCCAAGGATGGTGAACAGCACGGGGGTCTTGGGGAGAGGCATTTCTGTGCACATTCATAACATCTGAGACTCAGCTCCCAACCCTGGCACATTTTATCCTTTGAGGAGAGAGATGATTTTTTCCTAAAGTAAAATATCATTTGGAGTAAATCCTGGTGAATTAGGTAAAGGAATAAGTCAAAGCATTACTGTTAATTCTTCTGTCAGGTATAGGAGTGAGTCGAAACTTTTAGGTTTTTATTTTGTTTGTGCAGCGAGTGAGCGGAGACTCACTGGGTTGGTGGCGTGGGGGTAAAAGAATTTACCAAGACAGTTGTAGGTAAAGAAAGGCAGATTTATTAGAGAAAGTAGGAAAATGTGTTGCAAGGTTGCAGCGGGCAGAATCAGCAGAAGAGAAGCCGCCTGCCAGGAGACCAAGGCTGGCTGGGGAGTTTATAGAATGGAACTTCAGCTGATTGATAACTAACTTCCATTTTTCTATCAGCCTAGGTGTTTGATAAATGAAGGTGTGTGTTGAGAAGCGGGAAGCTTGTGAGCTCTGTACGTTATCTGCTCAGAAGGGCCACATGCCCTGGACCATAAAGAAAAACAGACCCACAGCGTGTCTGCTTCCTCTCTTTGTTTATCTGTCCTGGACCATGGAGGAAGGCAGACCCATCGCTCATCTGCTTTATCTCTTTGTTTTCACCTGGTCTCGCCAACCTGACCCCTTTTTCCTAATTAGGACTCTGCAGATTGCATGGTTTTCTTTTTCCTTTTTCTTTCTTCTTCTTCTTTTTTTTTTAAAAAAAAAAAAAAAAAAAAGAGAGAGTCTTGCTTTGTCACCCAGGCTGGAGTACAGTGGTGCGGTCATAACTTACTGCAGCCTCAACCTCCTGGGCTCAAGTGATCCTCCTGCCTCAGCCTCCCAAAGTACTGGGATGACAGGTGTGAGTCACTGTGCCCAGCCTTTGTAAGTTTGAGGTCTAACCACATACCAATGAGGCAGGTGTTGGGGTATGGCTTGAAAGTGATCCTGCCTTAGTTGTCTTCCCACATGTCATTCCCATGAGCAGTGTGTACAGATGTGTGACTGTGCGGGCTGGGAAGTCTGAAATCTGCAGGGAGGCTGCAGGCTGGAGCCCCGGAAGAGCTGATGTCGCAGCGCCACCCGCAGGGCTGTCTGCGGGCAGAATTCTTTCTCTAAGGGGCTATCAGTTTTTTTCTCTTAAGGCCTTCAGTGGACTGGATGAGGCCACTCTCTAATGGGCAACCTGGAGGGCATGTGCTTTACGTAAAGTCCACGGCTTTAAATGTTAGTCTCATCTTCAAAAATACCTTTCACAGCAACATCGGGATTGGTGTTTCACCAGAAACTGGGTACCGTGGGCTGGCCAAGTGGACACGTAAAGTCACCATCACAAGCAGTAACATCATAATGGCTGGGTGCATGGGGGGCTGTCGAAAAAACACTGCTTTTTCTCTCTCCTCTCACCCTCAATACAGAGTATTTCACCTCAGGTCACCGAAATGTGTGGGGATTTCTCTCCACAGACAACCCATTCTCCAGCAGACACCAGCTGGGTGTCCTCTCATTCAATTCAACTCTGACACAGTCCTCTTGGAGATAGCATCGAACACCACGGGCTGAGGGCTCAGTCCTCAAGGCTGCCCTCACTTTTCATGCCCATTGCAAGCCCCAAGCTGTGACAAATCTTAGTTCCCCTGATCCCTGGCTTGGGGGTGGTTAATTTGCTAGGGTAGCTCACAGAACTCAGGGAAACCCTTTCTGTATGTTTACCCTTTTATTATGAAGGATATTACAAAGGACACAGACGAAAACACTCACGGGGAAGGCATGTGGGGCAGGGCGTGGAGCTTCCATGGCCTCCCTGGACACCACGATCTCAGAGCCTCTACATGTTCACTCTCTGGAAGCTCCCTGAGCCCTGTAGCTTGGGGATTTTTCTGGAGGCTTCATTACGTAGGCACAATTGATTACCTCATTGGCCACTGGTGATTGATTCAACCTTCAGCTCCTCTCCCTTCCCCAGAAGTTGGGGGATGT
This sequence comes from Hylobates moloch, assembly GCF_009828535.3. Classification (NCBI taxonomy): domain Eukaryota; kingdom Metazoa; phylum Chordata; class Mammalia; order Primates; family Hylobatidae; genus Hylobates; species Hylobates moloch. The sequence continues at coordinate 70,984,207 of NW_026652280.1, read as the reverse complement.
GGCTGAAAGTCCTGACCCTTTAATCACAGGGCTGATTCCCTGGCAACCAGCCCCTATCCTGAGGCCATGCAGGAGCCCACCAAGCATCTCCTAAAATGATACTCCTGGCCAGACGCGGGGGCTCATGCCTGTCATCCCAGCCCTTCGGGAGGCCAAAGCAAGTGGATTGCTTGAGCCCAGGAATTTGAGATCAGCCTGGACAACATAAGGAGACCTCATCTCCACGAAAAATAAAGATGATTAGTCAGGCGTGGTGGTGTGCAGCTGTAGTCCCAGCTACCCAGGAGACTGAGGTGGGAGGATCACTTGAGCCCAGGAAGCTGCAGTAAGCTGTGATCACACCACTACACTCCAGCCTGGGTGACAAAGCAAGATACTGTCTTGAAAAAAAAAAAAAAACAGATGCCCCCATAACCCAGGAAATTCCAAAGGATTTAGGAACTCTCTGTCAGCCATTCCAATCACTCAGGAGGTAACAGATTTTAGGAGATCTATGTCAGGAACGGGGGCAGAGGCCAAATATGTATTTTTTATTATATCACAATATCACAGGGGTCCTGGTGCCCTGGCCTGGCCTTGGAGTAGCAGGGAGAACCTGGCTCCCAGCAGCGGTGGCCTGAAGACTTCTCGCAGGTGGGCTGGGGGAGTTGCCGCAGTGACCTTCACAGACTGGCCTCCAACAGTCATAGCCAGTGGGCATCTCAGGGGAGGCCTGGGTGGGACACAACTCCCCATAGTTGGAGTGTGTCCACCAGTGCCTTGGCACATGAGCCCCTGGGGCATGAAGTTGGGGAGACCACTCAGTGGAGTGGAGGCTCAGAATAAAAGGCACTGCACTGACCATCAGATTTTAAAAGCAATAGCTCATGCCCATTATCCCAGTCCTTTGGGAGGCTGAGGTGGGAGGATCACTCGCTCCCAGGAGTTGGAGAGCAGCCTGGGCAACAGAGTAAGATCCCGTTGCTAACAAAAAAAAATCTAAAAAAAAAAAAAAGATGATGAGCTGGGTGTGGTGGTGTGCACCCGTAGTGTCAACTACTTGGGAGGCTGAGGTGGAAGCTACATTTAAAAAAATGTTATGTTGGCCAGGCATGGTGGCTAATGTCTGTAATCCCAGCACTTTGGGAGGCCAAGGCGGGTGGATCACCTGAGGTCAGGAGTTCAAGACTAGCCTGGCCAATGTGGTGAAACCCCAAAAACACAAAAATTAGCCAGGCGTGGTGGTGTGCACCTGTAATCCCAGCTATTCAGGAGGCTGAGGCAGGAGAATCGCTTGAACCCTGGAGGCGGAGGCTGCAGTGAGCCAAGACCATATCATTGCACTCCAGCCTGGGCAACAAGAGCGAAACTCCATCTCAAAAAAAAAAAAAGTTATGTTGATTTTGCCACAATACAATAAAATCTTGGGGAAGAAAGAGCTGTCCTCCTGGCCCACTGGGACTTGAGAGCTGGCTGTCAGAGATGGAGGGCAGGCAGGTAGCCCCATAGCCTCTGCTGCTGGAGGGGGCCTGATACTTGTAGCAAGGAACAGCTTCCCGTGGAGGTGGTGGTAGGGAAAGGTGCTGGCCACAGTTTTCTTTCCCTACAATTTATAACACAGGAGGGAGTGGGAGCCAGGAGACCCTGCGTGGGGACAGTGCCATCCTGGATGGAAGCCAACCCCCACATGTGGCTTGATGAGCCGCCCCCACCTCATCACATGAGGAGGAGAAAGGAGAACTTCCCTTTGGGGAAATCGACCCCCGTTTTAGAATCCTCGTCTGAAGAGGCCTACACTGTGGCTTTGAGCTGGGCTCCTGACCTGGCAGGTGGTGACATTTTCCTTGGGGTGCAGGAGAAGGGCAAGCTGTGGCTGGCCGGCTGAAAAGTGCTGGCTGGAAGAGGGACCGTGTTTACATTTTTAAAATCTGGGCCAAGAAAATCTGTCTGGGAATGGAGTTCCTGGACCATGTCGATTGGATCCTGATTTTATGGATGAAGACAGTGGCTTGGGCTGTGAAGTCTGGTCACCGAGGGTGATTTTAGCCAGAGTCTGTCTCTGGCCATGAGGTCATGGCTCTTAGAGCATTTCATTCTGATGTCCTCAGTTCATCCCAGGCCTGCACCCTGTTCCCTGCTCCTGGCAGAAAGTGCTCCTTGAATCTAGCCTAGGGATCATGTGGCAGAAACACACCAGGACGCATGTGCGCGGGATGCTCATGGCAGCTACCTGTGTTTGTGCGCCTGAAAAAGGGTCATAGGAGTGACGTCCAGGTCCATGCAGTGACTGCAGGAGCGTGGAACCTGGGCTCAGGGGAACCATTTCTTTTTTTCTGAATTGTGATTCTAGAAGTGAATAATTTCCAATTCGAGCTCTTCAGCCTGGCCCCGTCAAAGACACACAGACAAACACTCAGCCCCTGAACGAGACACACACGCCACCCTGGGGGTTCAGCTGAAGGCTTAGGTGGTGGCGGCATCCAGGCCCCACAGGGTCCAGGCCCCGAGCCCGCTGGAGCACCGTGGCTGTCCCCACCCACCCTCACCTGCGTGGGGCACATCCTGGTCTGAGCTAGCGGGCTAAATGCAGATGATAGAGAAACTAAGATGAGAACAAGAAAGTGTCACATTTGGAGTGCCTGTCACCTAATCCGAACCAGAGACAAGAGAGCCACGCCTGCTGGGACCCTTCCCCTAAGGGAGTGGGTTTCAATTCCACCAGTTTCCTGGCCAAGGGCCCACTGAAGCCTGTGACAATAGCAAAACCAACCTTTGCTGCCTCCTCCCCGAGGCCTGGAGCCTCCCTGAGGGTTCTGCGAAGAGGCTGCTCTGACCCAGGTCACCCCATGAATCATGGGCATAGGAGACAGGGAGGAGGTGACCACAGCTCCTTCAGAAGCTCCCAAATGCCAAGGGGTCCTTCTGAATGTCCTCCCCCTTCCCATGGGGAGAAGGCCAGCTTGTCCCTTCCTCAATTCCTCCCTTCGAACAGGTTGGGCCCCCACAGTTTCCCCACCATCTGGACGTAGGCCTAGGGCCTCCCAGTGAGTGAGGGCAGTGGCTGAGTCAACGGGATCAGGCACTGGAGTGAAAATTCCTTTTTTGGAAGCCAGGCAGTCACTGCCCAGGCCGGTGGAATCCTTGGGAAGTGACGCAAGCCCAGAGTCAGTGAGAGGCAGGAGTGAGAGCCCCTTGGCCAGGCCGGCCAGACGCCCTCCTCCTCGCCTCCTCTCCTGCTGGCCCGAGGTGGGCAGGGCGGTCAGGAGCTCCTTATATAGGAAATGTTTTGAAGTCACAGCAGACGGCCTGTGCCTGAACAATCTTTGTAACCCTCGCTCTACCAGCAGCGCAGCTCATTCTGGAAGGCAAGAAAGGATGATACCGAAAGCGCCTGTTTTTTTCACAGTGTGAAAGAAGAGCCTGTGCTTTGAGGAACGCCACCTTCTTTCCTTTTGTCTGTCCTGCTGTGGGGCCTGGCCCAGCTTCTCCAAGAACTGGCTCAGACACAGTGAGAGCCCAGGACTCAGGCAGATGCCTGTCACGGGGCCTCTCAAAGGGGACTGCAAACTGTCTGTGAAGGGAGGACCATCCAGGCCGGGAACGGCTGAGCAGCAGCTGGGAGTCCCAGGAAGGGGGTAGGGGAGGGGAGAGTTTTTCTTCCTCTAGGGTTTCGGGACACACCGTGGTGTCTTTCTGTGGCCAGAGTTGGTGGCTAGGGAAGGAAAAGGCCTCCAAGGCATCATTTCTTAATCAGGAAATATTTTTCTTCTAGCATCTGTTCCCCCTGATTCTAGGGACAGCACTCTATTTCTCTTTGGGGTGGCTCCAGGACTCAGTGTGTGGCCCAGCCTGGCAGAGCCACCAGCTGCTGTGTCTGCAGCATGAGGTGTAACCCAGGGCATCCGATGAGGGGACAAGGTGTAGCCCAGAGCTTCCAGCTGCAGGGCCTGAGGTCTGCACTTGCTTCCACTTGAGGGGGTCCCCCCTCCCTGCAGGGAATCAGATCCAAGAGAGTGGGAGACGGATTCTTACAATGTTGTCTGATTGCCTTTGTCCAGCTGTGCCTGCAGCTAGAGACCCCAGGCATGGACAGGAGGCTCCTCGCAGCTGAGCCAGCATGAGGCACAGCTCCACCTTGGCAACCCGGTGCCCCACCTGGCTGCAGGTAGCATCTGCAGCTGAGAGTGCAGCAGCTGTTTTTTGTTTTTTAAGAAAAAGGCTGGGCCGGGTGTGGTGGCTCACGTCTGTAATCTCAGAACTTTGGGAGGCCCAAGCAGGAGGATTGCTTGAGTCTAGGAGTTTGAGACCAGTCTGAGCAACATAGCAAGACCAGATCTTTACAAAAATAAAAAAAACTAGGCGTGGTGGTGTGCACTTGTAATCTCAGCTACTCAGGAGGCTGAGGTGGGAGGATGGCTTGAGCTCAGGGAGGTTGAGGTGGCAGTGAGCCGAGATCACGCTGCTGTACTCCAGCCTGGATGACAGAGCTAGACCCTGTCTCGAAAAAAAAAGAAAAAAGAAAAAGAAAAAGAAAAAAGAGGCTGAAAAAGTAAAGTCCTTTCACTTTCACAAGTGAAAAAGTAAAAACGTCCTTGAAGACCTCCACAATTTGAGTCCTTCAGTGTGAGCGCCCCTTTGAGCCTGTTAAAAATCCACATTTGAAAAAAACATACAATAACATTTTGCAGCTTGTTATTTTTGTGGCACTAATAAAGACTTATGAGGGATTATATCTGTTAGCAGAATATTCCTGGATGAGTTTTGCTTCTATAAAAAGTTTTTTTTTTTTTTTTTGCTGTTCTGATAGTTTTGTTTGTTTGTTTTGTTTGTTTGTTTGCTCTTCTGAGAGATAAAGGAGACGCAGGAAGTGTCACACATCTTGAAGGTCATTCTTGCGATGGGTTTATTGCAGGAGATGATGGACCAAATGGCTCTGACACATGCACACGCTCCTGGGCACGCCTGCTGCGTGGTCGCTTCCCATGACCCTCGGGGCCCTCTATGCCTCCCCCCAGGGCACCCTGCCCACTGCCCCCACTTCATGTACCACCAAGCCTTTTCCTTTTCTGGGCACCGCTCCTGAGCAGCGTGACCAGCGGCCTACAAGTGCGTGTGGCTCAGAACATAAAAGCATCTTCAACATTCGTCATTGAGCCAAACAAAACACAGTGTTTGGCTCAAGAGCCGGCGACAGCCTGCATCCCTATCCACACGTGAACCGGCCCTTGGCTTGTGACCGGAGGGATGGCCGCTCTTCCTTGTCATCCAGCACCCGGAGCATGTACGTGCCCATATAGATGAGAAACTGTCCCGTCACCTGGGCGGAGTAGGACAGGAACCGCAGCAGGCTCCTGTGGCAGAGGGAGATGGGGAGGCTTTAGCTTGGGATTTTGGGCCAGTGAGAAACAGACAGGATGGGAATACTTCATTCCCCCCACCAAAAGGCACTCGGAGGAGGCCAGGCTGACATTTAGAGAGTGGCTGTCTGAGCACTTTCAGGGTGCAGGTGTCCCGGGGCTGGCACAGATGCAGCTGCCAAGGCAGTGGGTCTGGCCGGGAGCAGGTCTCTGTGAGCTCCCTGAGGACCCCCTTGCTGCTGGCCCAAGACCACCCCAAGAAGCACAGCTCCCATGAGCCACCTGAAGTGTGGCCTGCTTGCTGAGTGGCTGGCAAGCTCTGTGTGGAGTAGATGGCCGCACCCACACAGGTGTGCTGTGTCCTGGGCTTCGGCTGCTGGGATGTTCTAGGGGCCCTGCTACTGAAATCCCTTCCCTTCCTAAGGTAGTAGCAGGACATTCAGCAGTGACTGAGCCCATGGGGATGCAATAGCCAAGCCTGGGCAGCTGTCTCATCAGGAGGGCCCACTGCCCCCAGCACCCACAACAGGGTCCCTGGCAGGCGGTGCCTCCAGTGTGGGGGCTGTCGTGAGTTCCATGGCTGCCCGTGGTGTCATCAGATTTATCAGAGAATACAAATTAGTAACAAGAAGGCTGAACTTGTCTTTCAAGAAAGACTTTATGGCCAGGTGTTGTGGCTCATGCCTATAATCCCAGCACTTTCAGAGGCTGAGGTGGGAGGATCACTTGAGTCCAAGAGTTGGAAGCTGCAGTGAACTATGATTGTGCCGCTGCACTCCAGCCTGGGGGACAGTGTAAGACCCTGTTTCTCAAAAAAAAAAAAAAAAGAAAAAGGGCCTGGAATGTGGTTCATGCCTGTAATCCCAGCACTTTTGGAGGCCGAGGTGGGTGGATCACCTGAGGCCAGGAGATTGAGACCAGCCTGGCCAACATGGTGAAACCCCGTCTCTACTAAAAATACAAAAGTTATCTGGGTGTGGTGGTGCATGCCTGTAATCTCAGCTACTCGGGAGGCTGAACCACGGGAATCGCTTGAACTTGAAAGGCGGAGGTTGCAATGAGCTGAGATCGTGCCCCTGCACTCCAGCCTGGGTAGCAGAGTGAGATTCCATCTCAAAAAAAAAAAAAAAAAAAGAAAAAGAAAAAAGATTTCGCTGAGGTGGAATTTTGGGTGAGGTTAGCTTTCTTCATCATACCTTTTTCGGTTATTGTAACTCTCTTGCCTCACTTTTAAAATCCAAGTGTAAAGCTATTTTCTCCTATCCCGGCAAAAAGGAAAAAACAACAAAAAAGGAGCTCTCCTGGGAGTCAAGACTCCAGCACTATGACAGTGACTGTAGTTTAGAGTCAGCCACTGATGGCTCTGAATGGGAAACTGAGGCCACAGAGGAGCCACACACCCTGGCCCACCTCAGGTGAGGCCGGGAGACCTCTGAGAGGAGGGCATTTCCCCTTTGCTGTGCTCAGCACAGATCAGAGCAGTTGTCAAGGCCACGGGGGACGGCAACAACACCCTCAAAGAGAAACGGGCGGCCCTGACCACAGGGACATGCAGGGGGCACTGGAATGGCAGCAGCTGCAAAACTTTTCGACTTGAAGACCTTTCTACTGCAGTCTGCCACTGTCCCATCCACTCCTTCCACAGAGATTAGTTCTTTAAGGATCAATGGTAAATTTACTGGAGTAGAAGCAGGTGTAGTTAGAGCCCTGGCAATCGTAAAGATCTTGGAAACAACCTTCTCATTTTATTTTATTTATTTTTTGTTTGTTTGTTTGTTTATTTTTGAGACAGATTCTTGCTCTGTCACCCAGTCTGGAGTGCAGTGGTGTGGTTATGGCTCACAGTGGCGGATCTCAGCTTACTGCAACCTCCACCTCCTGGGGTTAAGTGATTCTCCTGCCTCAGCCTCCTGAGTAGCTGGGATTACAGGCACCCGCCATCACACCCAGCTAAGTTTTGTATATTTAGTAGAGACAGAGTTTTGCCATGTTGGCCAGGCTGGTCTCAAACTCTTGGCCTCAAGTGATCTGCCGACCTCGGCCTCCCAAAGTGCTGGGATTATAGGTGTGAGCCACCATGCCTGACCAACCTTCTCATTTAAAGATGATAAAAGCAAGGCTCAGAGAAGTTAAGGAGTCTGTGAAAGGTCACACAGCTGATTCCTTAGAGCAGGGACTGCTGGTGTCTCTCTCAGTCCCAGGCTCAATGGCAGGGGTGCCACCCAGTTATGGGGCAGGAACACCCAGGAAGGCTCCTTTTGATCACATGGAATTTGTTTGAATAGGTCTGGGGTATGGTTGGATCAGGAGTCTGTCTTCTAAAAGTTCTGTTTCCTGGGATGCTGTGCAACCAGCCTGGCCCTCGTCTTTGGGATGACGGTGCCCTGGCATTATGTGGAGAGGACACATGCCCATGCCACCTTACTGGTGAGGCTGAAGTTATCAGGAGTAGAGGGGATACACGCAAAAGCGTGTGATTCACCAGGGTCTAGGTGACCGCTCTGTACAAACCGGGCCACAACCTCCCTGGCTCTGGTTTTAGTCATCATCACCTAGAATTAAGTGCTCTAGTTCTTAAAATGAATGTGGTTTCTCTTTATATTTATTATTTAGCTTTTGTTTCTAATGAATAGCTAATGGTCTTTGGAAGAAATAAATCTGTTTCGGCTTGAGATTTTCTGTTGCGTGAGATGAGCCTGAGGGATAAGAGTTGACCTCCAGACAACATTACTCCAACTGCCCCTAACAGTGCTAGCCGGCCCGGGAGCCCCGAGAAACAGGGTGGGGACCGCTGCCTGTGCCACACCCTGTGCAGTCTGCAGACCCCCGGAGGTGACCCCTGGACTGTGTTACCTCAGCAGGCCCTTGAGTCCTGTGCACCGGATGTCGTAGGACACGGAGTACATCTCATACATGGTGGCCTTCACGTTAAGGCAGCCGATGAAGTCCTTGGGGTTCAGCCTGTACAAGTCGAAGGTGACTCTTGCTATTCCCGACCTCTTTGGCGGTGAGCAAGTGGGGACGTGCTGGCTGCCCTGTGACAATGCGGGGAGGGGCAGGCTTCAGGAGGCTTCCTAACCCTCCCACATCATCACTCTCCTCTTATGCCAGCTTCAGATTCTCCTATATGTCTGTTTAAGGTCTGTGAGCAGCTCCGTGGCTAATCGATAGAGAGATGCTTTCAGCATGACCCATTTGCACACACTACGACTATGTCCAATTAGCCACGAGGCGTCTGTCCCTAATCTGCCTTCAGTTCCGGACTCAGGGTGAGTCTGGTGTGGCATCAGGGCCTGGATTTTAGGACCCTGTTGCTCAGTGGATAGTTGTGCCCTGATGAGTGGTGGGGACCCACTTGCGCTGGAGGCCACCATGGTTACCTGGTGACAAAACAATCTCATCTCATCACCATAACACAGTTATGGTAATGGAGAAGCAGGTAGCATTGGTTCAATTTTATGGGGGCTACTGGGTGGAAAGTACCAGAATCATATGGCTGAAGTGAGGGCGGAGTGGGCACCTTCCCAGAGCACCTCTGTGTTTTAATAACCCCCCGGGATGAGAGCGGACTCCATGGGGAAGCCCAAAGCCATGCAGCAGACCCCCTGGGTGGGAGGAGGAAGTCAGCGACCTCTACACATCCCAGGTTTATAAATAGCACTGGAACAGAATTTCCCCCACAAAATGGTTTAAAAAGATGAGGGCAAAGCTGCCCCCAGTACAAATGACAGGCCAGGAGCTGTTCTTCCTGAGTGGCTTGTGCCACATACAGATCTTGCAGCACTCAGGATTCGGGTCTACGCAGGCTTCCTAGGTCCTGTGAGCCTTCGAGGTTGGGAGCCTCTGAAGCTGTGAATGGTAAATTCACTAATGACAGTGACCTCATGAATGGGAACTGAAAATGTAAATACCCCTAAAATTACCCAAACCCTCGTCGCTGTGGCCAGCCTTCTTTATTCCCTTGTCCCACCATACAGACAAACCCACCTGTGGTTCCAGCTGTAGCCTCTAATTCGGATCATACGGAATTTGTTTGAATAGATCTGGGATATGTATGGATTAGGAATCTGTCTTCTAAAAGCTCTGCCTCCTGTGATACTTTAAAAATATAAGAGAGCAAAGCTGCCCCAAGGTACAAATATCAGGCATTTGTCTTTGACTTGAATTTGTCTTTCAGGAAAGATTTTGTGGCCAGGCACAGTGGCTCATGCCTGTAGTCTCAGCACTTTGGGAGGCTGGGGCAGGAGCACCCCTTGAACAGGGCAGGAGGTTGAGGCTGCAGTGAGCAATGATTGTGCTACTGCCCTCCAGACTGGATGACAGAGAGAGACCTTGTCAAAAAAAAAAAAAAAAAAAAGAAGGAAAAAGAAAATAAGATTTTGTGAGGTGGAATCTCGGGTGAGGTTGACTTCATCATCCTTTTCTAAGTGTCTGTAACTCCCTCTTTTTACTTTAAAAATCAAAGCTGAGGCCGGGCGCAGTGGCTCACGCCTGTAATCCAGCACTTTGGGAGGCCAAGAGGAGCAGGTGACCTGAGGTCAGGAGTTTGAGACCAGCCTGGCCAACATGGCGAAACCCTGTCTCTACTAAAAATACAAAAATTAGCCAGGCATGGTGGTGCACGCCTGTAATCCCAGCTACTCAGAAGGTTGAGTCAGGAGAAGCACTTGAACCTGGGAGGTAGAGGTTGCAGTGAGCCGATATCGCGCCACTGCACTCCAGCCTGGGCGACAGAGTGAGGCTCTATCTCAAAA
>NW_026652280.1:70936839-70973717 GCF_009828535.3 Hylobates moloch | reverse complement strand
AAAGAAAGAAAGAAAGAAAGAAAGAAAAAAATATCAAGAAGTCTGGCAATACCAAATTTAATGGTGTAAAAATGATATCATTGTTTATTCTGGAGATGCCTGTCTCTGTCTCTTGCTCCCTCCTTTTTTTTTTCCTTAAGACTTGCTCTGGTGCCCAGACTGGAATGCAGTGGTTGGATCACAGCTCACTGCCACCTCAAACTCCTGGGCTCGAGCAATCCTCTTGCCGCAGCTCCCAACTACCTGGGACTACAGGTGTACACCACCATGCCTGGCCAATTTTTTTATTTTTAGTAGAGACAAAGTCTTGTTATGTTGCCCGGGCTGGTCTCGAACTCCTGGGCTCAAGCAATCCTCCTGCCTTGGCCTCCCAAAGTGCTGGGATTGCAGGTGTGAGCCACCGTGTGTGGCTCCTGTAGCTCATTTTAAAATTAGATTACTTGTTGTTTTCATAATTGATTTATATGAGTTATTTACATTTACTGAATACTAATCTTTTATCAGGTTATGTTGGAAACACCTTCTCCCCATTTTGTGGCTTATTGTTTTACTTCTTTTATAGTGTCTTTTGATGGAAAACATTCTTAAATGAATTGATTTCTATCTTTTTTTAAAAAAATGATTTGTGCATTGTGTTGGCCTGGTGTGGTGGCTCACGCCTGTAATCCCAGCACTTTGGGAGGCCGAGGCAGGTGGATCACAAGGTCAGGAGTTCGAGACCAGCCTGGCCAATATGGTGAAACCCCATCTCTACTGAAAATACAAAAATCAGCCAGGTGTGGTGGCACACGCCTGTAGTCCCAGCTACTCGGGAGCCTGAGGCAGAAGAATCACCTGAACTCAGGAGGCAGAAGTTGCAGTGAGCCGAGATCACACCACTGCACTCCAGCCTGGGCAACAGAGTGAGACTCCATCTCAAAAAAAAAAAAAAATGACTTGTGCATTGTGTCTTGTTTTAAAAAATTTCCTCCCTACGTGAGGATGTCAAAGAAAGAGAGATTAGATTTCAGCCTGGTCTCTAACATCCTTCGTGTTCCCCACCTCTACTGCTTTGTGTTACATCACAGGCAACATCTTTCAGATCTTTTATCATTACCTTCAGCTCTGTCTAACCTGAGTCTCCATTTACTTGATTTTAGTTGTTATATTTTTCATTTCCAAAAATTCTATTTGATTATTTCAAATCTGTGTAGTCAGTTCTTATTATCTCTTGTTCCTTTTTAATGTATTTTTATTTTTTGAGACAGGGTCGCCCTCTGTCCCTGGGGCTGGAGTGCAATGGTGCAATCATGACTCTCTGCAGCCTTGACCTGCCAGGCGCAAGTGATTCTCCGGCCTCAGCCTCCCAAGTAGCTGGGACTACAGGTATGCACCACTATGCCAGGCTAATTTTTGTATTTTTTGGTAGAGATGGGGTTTTGCCATGTTGCCCATGCTGATATTTTCTTATTTTTTGTTTTTTTGGAGATAGGGTCTTGCTCTGGCACTCAGGCTGGAGTGTAATGGTGTGATCACAGTTCATTGCAGCATCCAAGTCCTGGGCTCAAGTGATCCTCCTGCCTCAGCCTCCTGAGTAGCTAGGACTTCAGGTGTGTACCATCGTGCCCAGCTAAGCCTTAAAAAAAATTTTTTTTGTGTGGAGATTGGGATTTTGCTATGTTGCCTAGGCTGGTCTTCAATTCCTAGCTATTCTTACTTTAGATTATTTTTAATGTTTCTTTGAGCATTTAATTAATTTATTTAGTCAGTCAAATTTAGCCATGGGTGAGCATTTTTAGTACACTAATTTTATACTCTGTATCTGATGATTCCAACATATGCGGTCCTGGCAGGCCTGACTTTATTGCTTCTGCTTACTCTCATGAATGTGGTGACTGAGTCCTTACATTCTGTGTTTTGGTTGTGAACTTGCATTGTGAGAACATTAGGAATGAAAACTCTTTGAGGCCAGGATGGACGTTCATCCCAAGGGGATCTGCCTGAGCTCCTGCTAGTTACCTGGGGCACTATCAACCCTGGAAACGGGGCTGGAGCAAAGAGAATCCAATGAGCAAACCCCTCCATTGATGCTACTCCCGCAGATCTCTGAAAACTGAACTCTCAGCTTAGGGGTTTCGGACTCAGCAATGCCTAAACCCTCATGAGGGCAGCTTGTGGCCCAAATTCCCAGGAGAGAGCTCTAAGATTCCCTGCTTTACCCAGACCCTTAAATCTCACCCCCTGACTTTGTGTCAGCTGGAGGCTGTCTCCTATCCTCCCAGCATCTGTCCCCGAGGTCCGTGGGTGCTCACAGGTGGGGGAACCCCAGAGGAGATGCCAGGGGAGCTGCCAGCTTCAGTGTTCATGTTCCTCTCTGGATGCTGGCCTCAAAATTTTAACCACTGAGGATTTCTCTTTCTTGGAAATCAGTTTATTATGTGAAAAGATATTTTGATATTGTGCTTTACATTTTTAGGCATTTTATACTGAGAAGGTTTTTTGAGCTATATCATCTATAGTTTTCCCAGAGACCGAAGGCTTCATTCTATCTCTTTACTTTTCTAAATCTCCGTATTCACACATGTGCACGCATGCACACACACCCCTCTCACTAACTTCCTTGATGGTGTTTACTTCTCCAGCCTTCTAAGAACAGAAATGGTGAAGAGTTGCCAAGTCAATTCTGTGCATTTTACAGGATCTGTAGCTACTCACTGGCCAAAGCCTGTTCCTTGGAATTACTTGCTTTATATCAAATAGCCTCAGTTCACAGAGAGACTAAGTTTCCTGGAAACACTTGTAAGAATCCTTTTGAGGGCAGTGGATCCAGTTGTTAGGTGAATACAAAGGGCATATTTAGAAAGTGGACAAGTCGGCCAGGTGCGGTGGCTCACGCCTGTAATCCCAGCACTTTGGGAGGCGGAGGCAGGTGGATCATGAGGTCAGGAGATCAAGACCATCCTGGCTAACACAGTGAAACTCTGCCTCTACTAAAAATACAAAAAATTAGCCGGGCGTGGTGGCAGGCGCCTGTAATCCCAGCTACTCCAGAGGCTGAGGCAGGAGAATGGCGTGAACCCGGGAGGTGGAGCTTGCAGCGAGCCGAGATCACACCACTGCACTCCAGCCTGGGTGACAGAGCAAGACTCAGTCTAAAAAAACCAAACAAACAAAAAAAGAAAGTGGACAAGTCAACAGCCAAGTGGGGCGTGTACTTTTGTATGTAAAAAGTCTACCCAGTACTGTTTGGGTGACAGTGTTTTTCTTACCGGTATCCACTTCTGTCCTTTTTCCAAGATCATGAAATGCGTGTTGTCTCTCAAGGTCTGAAAGAACTCTTCTGTGTCCACCACGGTGCCATCTTCCTCCAGCACCAGAGTGACCAGTCCGGTGGTGATGACGAGGGCATCCAGAGTCTAGGTGTGCAACACATCAGAGAAATGGAGTGAAGCCAGGTAGTTCGATGTGACCAGCCAATGACATTTATTAAGTTACAGTTTTCAAAAGTGTTGGCTGATTCTGATAAAATTTTAATGGTAAAGGTAACCTTGACTTGTATCTATGACTCAGTCTTTGCTCGGAAACAGGGAAGTGAAGAATGGTCTTTTTAAGATGAGGACCCACTATGCTGCCCAGGCTGGAGTGCAGTGGCTATTCACAGACACAATCATAGTGCATCACAGCCTCAAACTCCTGGGCTCAAGCAATCTTCCTGCCACAGCCTCCGGAGTAGCTGGGGCTACAGGTACATGCCACTGCATGCCGCCAGGAAGCTAAGATTTTAATGGATCTGTCTTCTTAGGATACATGAGATAATGATCACATTAAATAACATTTGTAATTTCTAAGATTTCCTATTTACTTAGATGAATAAAAAGAAAGCTCTTGCATGTTTGCTGCTGTAAGAGCCGCAGCCTCGTGTGTGTAGCTGAGTGCCTCTCTTGCTTCACAGACTGCGTGTTGGGTGCTTGTTTCTCGTTTCCATGGGTGCCTGAGTCTGAGTTATGCTTCCCTGAGAGGCTGGGATTCTTCCTTATTTGGTGGTCTAGGACACAGTTCTAGATCCTGGCCTTTACGACCAAACCCAGACTTCCAAAGTCGGCTCCATCCCTGCATCCTCCCTTGTCAAAGAAACAAAGCGACATTCTCCATTAGTGACTGTTTTAAGGTTTTTGTCTCTGGACCTCAGTGTTTTATGGTACAGAGATGTAGTGTTCCCCTTGATCATTTATACCTAACCTTTACTCTCAGAGTCTCTGAGGCCAAGAGAGGGTCTGATGAGTTTAACTTGCTGTTTCTCCTTCTTTCTTTCTCTTCCTCCTCTTTTAAAAACAGCTTTACTGATATATAATTCACATATCACATGATCCACTCATTTAAAGTATACAGTGCAGTGGTTTTTGGTATGCTCACAGAGTTGGACCACCATCACCACAATCAATTTTACAGCACTTTCATCACCCAAGAAAGAAACTGGCATGGACTTGGGAGGTTGAGGTGGGAGGATCACTTAAGCCCGGGAGTTTGAGGCCAGCCTGGGCAACATGGCAAGACCCTGTCTCAAAAACAGAAAAAGAAAAAGAAACTCCATAACCACCAGCAGTCATTCCCAATTTCTCTCCCCGTTTCCTCCCAGTGAGATGCTGCTTTTCTTGACCTTTCTGTGCTGGCCCTGGCTTAGAGCCCAAGACCATGGCCCTGTGTGAGTGCAGGGTGCCCCCGTGGACTGGGGGAGAGATGCGGGCTGTGGGGCACCTTGCTGATGAGCTCCTGCAGGCTGCTTGCCATCACCCCACGCCGGCTGCTCCTGTCATGGTTGGAGACCCGGAAAGGGCGAGCTGGATGCATGAGCGGGGTGAGCAGGACTCGCTTAGTCTGTGATCCCATAAATGTCAGGGGCCTGAAAATGGAGGTGAAAAGTAAAACCTTTTAAAAAGAGTCTCTCGGGAGAAGTGTGAAAGTACCTAAAAATAATGCATTTTTAATATTTGCATCTAAAAGAAAGAAATTCAGTGGTTGGGATTACTAAAATTATATATACACGTGTACACATAATTCCAAAGAAGAAACAAGTAACACATCAAGCCAGAAAACACAACAGTCTTTATTCCTATTTTACCAGAACATCCAAAGTCCTTGCCGAAACTCTTTGAGAAAGAATGGTTAGGGAACTCAACTCAAACAAGAAATAAGAATTATATTCTGCAAATATGGATGGGAGATTTAAAAAATCTAAAAGAATGATTTCTAGTGGCCATGAAGTAGTTACACAGAGTTAGAGATTCAGTGCACTCAGACACGTGCACATAGATACATGTTTATACAGTAAGGGTAAACCAGAAATCAATTCAAAAGTGCAATATTGGTCACTATAGCAATCAATGAAGTTTCTGAAATCAACTTAGGATGAACCAAGAACAGCAGAAACACCCTTAGAACTGTGGCTGGAATCACAGAAAGAAAAGACCCTCGGGGCTTACATCACAGGACACTTTGGAGTAAGTCCTCATTTATCAAAGAATTAATTCAAACATTTACTTTTTTTTTCTCCTTTTAGATGCAGGATCTTGCTTTGTTGCCCAGGCTGGATTGCAGTGGTGTGATCTCAGCTTACTGCAGCCTTGACCTCCTGGGCTCAAGCGATCCTGCTGCCTCAGCCTCCTGAGTAGCTGGGACTACAGGTGCAAGCCACCATGTTTGTCTGAGTTTTGTATTTTTGTAGAGACAGGGCCTTACTTTGTTGCCCAGGCTGGTCTTGAACTCCTAGGCTCAAGCAGTCCTCGCTCCTGCCTCAGCCTCCCAGATGAAGCTTTTGATAGCAATTTAAGAAGTGCAAAACCTGCTGGGCATGGTGGCTCACACTTGTAATTCCAGTACTTTGGGAGGCTGAGGCAAGAAGATAGCTTGAACCCAGGAGTTCGAGAGCAGCCTGGGCAACGTAGTGAGACCCTGTCTTTACAAAAAAATAAAAATAAAAAAAATTAGCTGGGTGTGGTGGTGCATGTATACTCTCATCTACTCAGGAAGCTGAGGTGAGAGGATTGCTTGAGCCAGGATGAACCTAGTAGGTCAAGGCTGCAGTGAGCCAAGGTTGCACCACTGTACTCCAGGCTGGATGATGTAGTGAGACTCCAACTGAAAAAAAAAAAAAGAGAAAAGAAAAGGTAAACTGCCTTCAACACATGATTGCATGCTTTTAAACCAAAAAGCACGAAGGCATGAAATTATACAAAAATAACTCCAAGAGGGGACACACAGGTGCCCTGCTGCTGTCACTAGAAGGGGAGCCAGTAGAGCAACATGTAGAGTTTTCACCCAGGACTGCAGACTTTTGTTTGTTTGTTTGTTTGTTCTGAGATGGAGTCTCACTCTGTTGCCCAGGCTGGAGTGGTTCAAGCGATTCTTCTGCCTCCTGGGTTCAAACGATTCTCCTACCTCAGCCTCCTGAGTAGCTGGGATTGCAGGCACGCACCACCATGGCCAGCTAATTTTTTGTATATTTTGTAGAGACTGGGTTTCACCATGATGGCCAAGCTGGTTTCAAACTCCTGACCTCAAGTGATCCGCCCACCTCAACGTCCCAAAGCGCTAGGATTTCAGGCGTGAGCCACCATGCCTGGCTGACTTTTTTATATTCAGAAATAGATTCATAACAAAATGATTGCAAATAACACAATCAGAAATCAGCGAGGGTTCAGGTCTTACCTAGAGCCAGGCACTGTGATAGTGGCATCTGTGTGACCTCATTCAATCCCCATGCCCCCACAGAGCAGGACTGGACACTCCCCTCACCCCGGAGAGCACCCACCTACCACAGGTGCTCAAATTAGTGGCTATTTGGACAAATGCTTGTACAGGGACATTCAGGAGAATGAAACAAAAGGTGTAGTTTCAGGACAACCTTGAAAAAGACACAAAGTGAGCACATCACTGCTTTTTGACTCTTAGAGCAGTTTTTCTGGATTAACTCACTGAATGCTAAAATCCTAGGGAACACCTGCACGGATTGCCAATGCCTGTCACCTGTGATTTGGCACTTTATGACACACAGCCATCTATCCATGCTTTATTTTCTGTATGGATAAAGACTTCTTTGTTATATTTCCTGTAATATCTAGCTTAGTTGTAGGCACATACATTTTAGATAGTATATTGTCTAACTTAAAGCTCTACAAATGGATCCAAGTGAAAATTCAGCGACTTACCAAATTGTTTGTAATATAAAAAACTGATAGTTGGCTGGGTGCAATGGCTCATGCCTGTAATCCCAGCAGTTTGGAAGGCTGAGGCAGGAGGGTCACTTGAGCCCAGGAGCTAGAGACCAATTTGGGAAACACAGTGAGACCCTCATCTTTACAAAAAATAAATTGAAAAAAAAAATTAGCCAGGCGTGGTGGTGCATGCCTGTAGTCCTAGCTACTTGGGAGGCTGAGGCAAGGGGATTGCTTGAGCCCTAGATTGGGGCCACAGTGAGCTGTGATTACACCACTGCACTCCAGCCTGGGCAAAAGAGTGACACTGTCTCTAAAACAAACAAACAAACAAACAAAAAACAGACAAAAAACGTGATAGTAGAGTAACAAGCTGGCTCTCAAAAATCGCCTTGTTGAGTTCGCGCTACCAGCTTGATCCTAGTTTCAGGCTTTCCATAATAGTGAGCGTTTGTGCCTTCTTCAGGTGCCTCACCAACAAAGTGTCATTCTAGAACCAGACCAAGGTCATTGGCAAGAATTTGGTCTGGAGTATCCTTGGCCAGGATGACATCAGGGCCTCATAACTGCTGGCATCTGAGCACTTGCCACGGCCAGCAGTATATTAGCAATTTCAGCTCTTGTTAATGTTAGTTCAATTTTTTTGTTTGTTTTTGGAGACAGAGTCTCGCTCTGTGGCCCAGGCTGGAGTGCAGTGACGCAATCTTGGCTCACTACAGCCTCTGCTTCCTGGATTCAAGCAATTCTCCTGCCTCAGCCTCCCGAGTAGCTGGGGTTACAGGCACCCACTACCATGCCTTGCTAATTTTTGTATTTTTAGTAAAGAAAAGGTTTTCACCATGGTTCAGGCTTGTCTCGAACTCCTGACCTCAAGTGATCCGCCCGCCTTGGCCTCCCAAAGTGCTGGGATTACAGGCATGAGCCGCCATGCCCATTAGTTCAATATTAATTAATATTAACAAATTATCCTCACAACCTTGTAAGGAAACTATTGCCCCACTTCCCAGATGAGAAAACTGAGGCTCAGAGTGGCTTCTCAAAGTCGGCCAGTCAATACGGGGAAAGATAGAACCTGATCCCAGGTCTGTCCAAAGCCAAGACTTTTTTTGGTTAGGGGAGTAGGTTGTTTTGTTATCCATCCTCTGAACTTCAAATCTCAAGCAATAAACATCTATCCAGAGGGCTGTGCAGGAGCTGCTCTATGGCTGAAAGCACAGCAGCGCTTTGAGTTCATGCCCTCAACGCCTTTCCGTCTTGGGTAGACAAAGTTGCTACACAATTTGTTTTCAATGAGGCAAGCCCAAGGGAAATGTGCTGGGTTGGGGTTCCGGACCTGTCAGAATGACTTGCACACGTTTGCCAGGGACCCACCAAGTCAATCAGAGCCTTGCCCGGCCGGGCTGTGTACTAACACGGCCCCAGGACTGGCACACGGCTTCTGAACTGTCACCTCGATTAAGAGAGTGACGCAGGGTTCTCAGTTACACAATGCCATGAACAACACTGCTGTGCTGACACCACGGGGAATTTGAGCACACTCTCACCCCTGGTGACCCGGGGGAGAGGGCAGTGAGGACGGGCTGTGTTACATTTCACATTCAGAACCCTGGTGTCGCCTCCACCTCATCACAGCGACTGAAATTTAAACTATCTGAAGTCCCCACAAGGAGGGAGAGAGAAAGGCCCAAGTGCCACTGGATGCCAAACCCTCGTGTGTGAGAGCTAGCGCCTTGCCTAACCACTCCTTGGGATCCACCTTACAGACAGTGAAACCTAGGCCTGGGGAAAGCAGGAGGTGAATCATCAGGGCAGCAAAGGCTAGACCAGCGTCTGAGCCCAGCTCCAGCTTCCACCCAGTGGTGTGGCACCTGGCCAGAAGACACCGCTCCCACAGGAGAGAAGGGCCCGGCCTCAGCAGCAAGAAAGAGCCTCTCTTCGCCCCCAAGGCAAGAAGTCACCACAGTCTTGCACAGGCTTCTAGCATCTGTCTCACGGGGCCTGGCGGTGTATTTCCTACTTTCCCACAGTGCCTGTCAGCACACCATCTATTTAGTGAGTGAAAGATGCCAGGCCAAAATCAGAGAAATGAGAGAACGTGGTCCATGTCTTCCAGTGCTAGGTCCAGCCCCAGTGGTCAAAGACACAGCCCTGGCGCTGCGTCTCCTCATTGGACGAACATGCTCACGCCTTCGTAAGCACCTGTGCTCCAGTGACCTGGCTCAGATGATTAATTCCAAGTTCCTGCAGTCTTTACCTGTCTGACAAGATAAGAGCTGGCAACCGTTTCTGGTTCTTTCTGCCTTCACCTGCCCTCAAGATCACCATCGTCAGTGAAAAAACACCTATTGTTCTCACCTGTAGCATTTCCCAACCAAGCGCTGGGTGACTGCTGGAGCAAAGGCTGGTGGGGGCACAGAGGACAGGAAATTGACACCCCACCTTCTTATCAAGGAGGAGGGTAAGTGATTTCTGGGTCAAGTTCTGTAAAATCAAGGGTGTCTCTATGTAACACAGAAAGGGGTTAGATGAGATGTTCTGCACACCAGGCCTGTGTACACCAGGACCCTACAGGGACTGAATCTGCTGCTACATGAACAAGCCACCGTCTCCACCCAACTCACCTCCAGCCCACTAAATAGAGTAATCTCTATCCCTGGCCATCAGCACGGTGCCTGAAAGCAGGGCCACTGAGTGGCCCTAGGATCCTGCGTTTAGACACACCACACATGAGAACTGCCACTCCTAATTCCTGTGAAAGTGGGGGCAGACAACCACAGGAAACAGAAAGGGAAATAACCCTCTAACAGGGAAGATACAAGGAAACAGTTTGTTTAAGGAAATAGGCTGTTTCAGAGAAATCCAGAGAAGAAAAGTCAGACTTCATAGAATGCTGTGAAATGGCATGTCTCCCAGGAAAAGACGGGAAGGGAAGGTTTTGTATTCCACCCCGAGGGAGGCAGGGCGCTGCCAACTTCCAAAAGTGTGTGAAATATACCAACATGCCACAGACTGACAGTAGACCTGAACTCTTCTCCAGTAAAACAAACCTGAGCCGTAAAGAGAATTAAAAAGCTTTCTTTATATGCCACCTATGGAGGAAAAGGGCCCAGGATTAAGGTCGTCCTCAAAGTGAAATATTTTGGTGTCATGGGTGAGGGGGCAGCAGTACAGGCTGTGTAAGATAGTGCCCGGGAATATTCAGGGGGCAGTGATGGCTGAGGGAACCCTGTGTCTCATCATTAGGAAGAAAAGGAGGCAGCCACTGTGGGAGGAAGAAGTAGTACGCAGGAGTAGGACAGAAGCCAACAGAGCTCTGTCACCAAGAGTGGCAGGGAATGCCAAGGAGGGAAGTGTGAGGTCAAGCACAGGCACGCAGAGAAGGAAGGGAAGGCTGGGAAAGTGCTCCACAGGCCTGGAGAAGAGTCCCTGAGCTGTAGGGACAGCGTCAGAGGATGGTGGGGTCAATGGCAGGAGGCGGAGAAGCGAGTGCCGCCTCGACAAGACTTCCTGCTGCCCGGCTCCTCTAGGGCTCTTGGATGTGACATACGCAGGTGGGAGCACACCTACCCCCCAGATGAACTCGCCCCGACAAGGACTGCCTAGCTCATGGCTCAGTTCTTCGCAAGCTACCTAAAGGCTTGACGTTATCAAGTTTTCAACACATGACCAAGTCTTTGGACACTTTGCAGGTTCATTAAAATAAGAATTTAGATTCAAGAAGCAGAAAGCTGAGAGATTCACTTGAAGCATACTTAATTCCTTACTAATGTCACTAAGAAGACTGTGGTGAAATTTGTACTGAAATAGCAGCACAAAACCTAGAGTTCCTTGTTCAAGGAAAGGAAAGATGTGCTAGCTATGAAAGCAGCCGTTTCACACGAAGTTTATAACATGTATCAGCTTCATAACAACTTCAGCGTTTGGCAGGAATGTTATCACTGGCAAGACACATGAACAGAGCAGATTTTGTCTGTGACAGTCTACCTGCATGTGGACCTCCTTGATGTCTGGAGCTTTGCTGTGAGACCTCAGGCTGCTTTCCTCATGACCAAGGCCCCTAATGATTCCAGCTGACTAACAAATGGCTGGGTTAAGGTTTCACCACTGACTACAAGTACCTGATTTTTAAAAATTGTGCACATTGATTAAGTTCTTTCCTTGGCAAAATGTAGTTACTAATAAAGAAAGAGTTATGACATCCTGACCTGGTTTAAATTAAGGAACCCTGAGGCAGAAGTCCAGCAAGAGCACAATTAGCAAATGTGTTAGGACCTGACCTCTGGCTCTTTTGCCCAGACAGGGTTTTAGAGAGGGGCAGGGAAGAAAAAGTGTTTTCCCTTCAACAAGAATTACAAATTGTTTTCTTCCAGTTTAGTTTGGAAACAGGTAGATTTCACAGAATGACAGTAGTTCAGCCTGGGAGCAGGTAGAGTTCACAGAGTGACAGTAGTTCAGCCTGGAAGCAGGTAGATTTCACAGAATGACAGTAGTTCAGCCTGGGAGAAGGTAGATTTCAAAGAATTGCAGCAACAGTTTGTCCCTAACAGGTAGAGTCATTCACTCCTGGGAGGAGCCAAGCTAGAAGGAATGTGTCTTAGGAGACTCAAGGTTTCCCAATGTTTCATTTGTCAACAGCTCATAAGCAAGTCACTTCCACTTCACACTTGACCTCACGGAGACCCCACAGAGATGCATTTTGGATTTTGGTGAGCCATTATGATAGTTAGAGCAGGGACAGGCTCAGCCTGAATCCTGCTCAGAGGCCAACCAGGATTGGTCAGTGCGAGTCAGCCCACACTTCCTTCCCCCATGCTCCGGAGGAACAGTGGGTGTGTTGTGAATTCACTGGAAAAGTGGTTGGAAGGATGCATTCCAAACTGCTAAGTCCTCACCTCCTAGAAGTGGGACTGTGGTGTGGATGGTTCTGGAAGAATGCAGAAGAAACAGGGCCCTGACCTTTAGGCCTAAGTGTGTTAATGACCATACACGAAGCAGGTGTTTCTCAGCGTCCCCCTGCCACCACCCAGACTTGTACTGTGGGCTTGTTTTTAAAGAGAAAGATGCTTCTAACCTGGAGTATGTACGACAGCTCCCATTTAAGAACCCGGGATCAGAAGCTCATAGATGGCGTTTTGTAGCCGGACCGCTCCCTTTCACCCATGTAGTCTCTCTGCCCGCCACACGTAGCACACACAGTGGGACCCGGCGCCGCTGAACGCCTTCACCTTCAAGCCCTCAAGTGGTTCTCTATCCTTTTCCAGGCACTTGGTCGTCAGAGAAACACGATCTCCCTCTTAGACCTTACTTTACAGTTGCTGCCACGCAACGACTTAGGATTTTACCAAGAATTGGCTTGGGTCTGTTGGGATATGAAGATTAACCCAAGCAGGAAAGTAGCCAATGCTGCCTGTTAGACCACGAGCGGGTGCGAAGCGCAGGGAAGACTCCTCAGGATCCACCCGCCCCTTGTCCCCCCTGCTCCCCAGGCAGCTTCTCCGCCCTTGGACCGGAGGCAGGAGGAGCGCTTCTCCCAGCACCATCAACCTGGCGGGCTCCGCCGGACGGTCCGGGCCTCCCCTCGGAGACCAGAGCCCGCGCTTCCAGGAGGGGCCAAGCCTGCGCCCCTCCCGCGCCCAGCTCCCGTTGCGATTTCCAGGACCCCCAGAAGCCCGGTCCCCTCGCACCGTGGAAGCTTTGCTCGGGGTTCCTGGGACCGGACCCTCTTCTGCGCCCGCGACTGCAGCAGCGGCCAGAGATGCAGCCACTCGTCAGCTGTCACTGTCACCTGGTCTGCAGACGCCCGCGCACCTCGCGAGAGCCACACCTGGTACCTCGCCCAGCTGCAGGAGGGTGAGGAGGCGCGGGACGGGCTTGGTCTCTGCCCACAGGCGCGGCTGGACGGCTTGGGCACCAGTGGGGCGGATGGGTGTGTGCGCGGGATCGTGGAGGGCAAGAGAATGCGGGGAGCTGGGGGGTGAGGGGAGCGGGGTACGTACGGTAGGAGAGGCGCACAGGGGAATATGAGGACACGGAACGCAAGGCGATTGGAAGCGCACGGGAATGCGGGGCTCAGGGGGATGCGGGGGCACTCGCCTGATGAGGGCTCCTGCATAGTCCCGGGCGGCCTCCATGGCGCGGATCCCCTCGCGGGCCTGAAAACCTCTCTGCCTGCACAGCCTCTTAAAGTGCGGCGGCCCCGCCCCCGCCCGCCCGCCAGCCCCGCGAAGGCCTGACCCGCGCAGGGGAGGACGTTGGCATGGGCTCTCCACCGCCGAGGATCGCGGCTTCGCGCTCTGGGAGCTCCCGGTCGTCCCTGGCTCCCGCAGCCTGGAGCCGCGCGTCCTTCGCTGCCTTGGGCGGTACCGAGGACCTTGGAAGCCCAGATGCTCTGCGGGTCTCTTTTGGTCATTTGTCAGCCTGTTCGTTTGGCACTTCTGGGGGTCAGGGCAGTTGGGGTCATCACCAATCCAGGCAGCATCGCTTTGGCCGCGGAAAGACGGGTGTGTGGATTTTGAACCCAGGCCACGGGTGGCGCGAGTGAGGAGACTGGTGTGAACGCCACTTGCCTCCAGCGCCGGAGTCCCCCAGAGCCCAGCCCCAGGCTCAGCGAGCCGCTGGTTCCCTGCAGGGATGCGGAAGCTGCCGCAGACACCGAGACCTGCAGCCCTTCAGGTTCTCCGAGGCGCCTGGGCTTCCTGCCCCCTGCGCTGCTCTCAAGGCCGTGTCACGAGCATTTGGGGACGATGAGAAGGGCATGCAGAACGGGAGGGAAAAGGAACCTTTGGATTGCATGAATTGCCTTTTAGTTGTAGTAAGGGACCTTCGCAGAGTGAGGAGGCAAAGAGCAAACCCCGCTGGGGCTGGGGGATTTCCGTCCACACCTTGCTCTCATGGTTGTTCCCATCGGAAGATGCAATTAGGGCCTCTGAGACCTCTGAGGAAGGCGGGCAGTCACAAGGGGTTCCCAGAGCCCCTCACTACAGAACTGAAGAGGTGGGCTCTGTGTTGAGGAGTGGGACTCGGGCAGTAAGAGGTGTAACTTTCTGGGATGGAGGCTTGCTAGGACGTCCTCTGGTGCCCAACTGCTGACTGCCGCCTGGGGAACTGCGTTTCGGGAGCTGCAGCGGGACCCTCGCTGGCTCCTCCTGACTCCACCTGGTTTGAGCAGGCTGACCTGATCTCTTAAGACCTGACCCTATGCCCGCCCTCTTCCTCCGCTGGCTCTCAGAAAGGGTCACCATGGTCAACAAGCCTTGTGACTTCCAGGACTGTTGAAGCCAAAGGCAATTGCCTTCCAGAGTCAAGGACTCCGCCTGCTGGGAACACCCAGCTCCGGGCTCACAGGGGGCAGCTTCCCCCAGAGGCACTGGGCGGACACAGCCTTGGGAGGTCATTCACTGCCCCTCCCACTCACAGCCCCAATCTGATGGATGAGAAAATGGGTCCAATCAATTCAGGTCAACTTACCTCCAACCTTTTTATTGTGAAAAAGTTCAAATATAGAGATATATAGAAAGCACAGTGCTGAGGGTGGTGGCTTACATCTGTAATCCCAGCACTTAGAGAGGCCAAAGCAAGAGGATGGCTTGAAGCCAGGAATTTGAGACCAGCCTGGGCAACAGAGTGAGACTACTATTTCTACACAAAAGAAGCAATAATTAGCCAAGCATGATGGCGAGCACCTGTAGTGCCAGCTACTCAGGAGACTGAGGAAGGAGGATCACCTGAGCCCAGGAGTTTGAGGTTGCAGTGAGCTGTGATCATGTCACTGCACTCCAACGTGGGCAACAGAGTGAGACTTTCTCTCTAAAGAAAGAAAAAAAATCTGTTTGTGTATATATATCTATATCTATATATAAGATAGATAGATGATAGATAGATAAATAGATAGATGATAGATAGATGATAGATAGATAGATGATAGATAGATAGATAAATAGATAGATAGATAGATAGATAGATAGATAGATAGATAGATAGATAGATAGATAGATAGATAGATAAAGAGAGAAGAGTACAATGAGCACACTTACACCCAGCCCCTGGATTCAACCACTGTTAACATTTTGACATATTTCTTTGTTCTTTATCTATATTTGTATTTGAACCCCTCCAAATTAAATCCTTCAGCTTGCATCTCTGGAGAAACAAGGACATGATCTCATACATAACCATAGTGACACTATCACTTCTAACAAAATAAAAATAAAGACCTGGGCACTGAGTGTGGACATGGGGGTGGGGTGGGGACTAGCGAATATTTCCAGGCCATGGTGATGGCAGAAGGGACCCAGCGGGAGATAACCCTGGGATTTTGTGCTTGGGAGACTGGAGAGATGAGGAACCCTGGACGGGAGCAAGTCTGTGGTGGAAGCGGAGATGGTGGTGAAACTGGGCCTGGGGACCACTCGGTCAGGGAGGCAGCATCGGTTCTCATGCAGATCTTCAGGCTGGGAGTAAAAGTCGGTCACTGCCCTGCTGCTGAGTGGGAGTCCTGGAGTGCTGCGCTAGGAGGGTGGTGGGGAGAGGTGGGAGAGGGCAGAGGGCAGACTGAGCTCCAGGGGACTTGGCTGTAAACCCAACAGATGATGAAGAAAACAGTGAGAGTCATGCCCAGCCTTCCAGCACATTCCTGTCTCCAGCGCACAAATTCATTCCGCTCTCACTCGACAGGTTTCATCCATCCATGTTCAACAACTACTTTGTGCCTGGGCAACCAGGATTGAGAACCCAGCTTTTTAGTTTAATTCACCAAATGTTTGTTGTCACAGAGCCTGTGCAGCTGTGAACAGTGGGCTCCACCTGACACTCACACCCTCAGGGAGGGACCTCAGCATTGCCTTCCCTTGGCTCCCAGCAGTATCTGTGTGGTGATGCTGCAGAGGGCTCTGCTCTTTCTCTGAAGTATGGATGCCTCCCCACTCCCCTAGTCTCAGCATGTGCTGGGCACAGCCCATGCTCTGGAGCGCAGGAACCTAGGTTCCTAGCCTGGCTTTACCTCCTCTAGCTGGGTGACCTTGGGCGAGTCACATAACTACCCCAAGCCTCAGATCTTAATCTGTCACAGGGCAGCAGCCTGTCTGTCTCACAGGGTGTGTGATACTCAAATGCCATGAGGGAAGGGCCGGCCTGGTCAACTCCAGCAGCGTAAGAGGGACTGACCACGACAGCAATGAATGGCTCCACTCCCTGCTCCTAGCCAAGAGTGAGTGCCTGAAACAGAAATTGATTCCCACTTACCAGAATACGTTATAAACATCGGTGCTTAGGGTTCAGAGAAACTCCAGTTTCTAATCCAATTTCTGTTTTTGTTTTTTTTTTGGTGGAGGAAACAATCATCCCTGAACTTTGACCTTGCTACTTTCAAATTCTGTCACTGTGGGGAACTTTTCTTTTTTGAGCTTCAGTTTCTTTATTCCTACTGATCCCTGATGACATGCACTTTTTACCAAGTTTCAGTGAGGTGCAGTGAGGGTCAAGTGAGGTAATGCTTTTGAAATACATTGTGAACCATCAAGCACTGGAAAAGGACTAATCCAAACACCGTTAAACACATAGCCAGGGCATCTTCAGCAGAATGGTCAGTAAGGCAAACAATTTATTTCAATTTGGTCTGCTATTTGCCAAAGCCAAGTGTCCTCCTATTTCCGTATAGCTTCCAGCCTCCCTGTTTGAAAAAACTTTCTGTATTTATTTATACTAAGGTGTAAATGATTGGTGTCCCACTCAGCAAACATTTTCTGAGCATCTCACTGGTTAGTCTCCACTAGGTCCATTCCTCCGCCCTCTCTGTCCAGCCCTGTGCTCAGGAGGCTGCCCCATGGGCTGCTCCTTGCCCTTGGGCTACCAGTTGGTTCATGCTGGGCTTTAAAAAATTAAGAACAATTGTATTGCAGAATAATGTGCATCTGCTAAAATGCACAGATCTTTGTGTGAATGTTTATGTTCATAAACTACTCAGATCAAGACAGAATATTTGCAATGCCCATTAGGCTCCCCTTGCCCCTTCAAGGCAGCACCACCCACCCCACACTGGAGATCACACTGTTTTGCCTTCCATTACAACAAGTTCATTTTGCGTATTCTTGAACTTTGTATAAATTGAATCATGCAGGGTGTTCTCATTTGTGCCTGGTTTTGTTCACTCCTCACTGTGCCTGTGAAATTATTCATTTTATCATATATGTTATTTGTTTGCTCATTTTTGCTGCCAAGGAGAACTGCATTGTGTGATAATTATGTTCCATTCCACAGCCCATGGCTATCTGGCTGGTAAGGATCCACAAGGCTGCAAGGCACTTTTGTACATGTTTCCTGGTAGCACACGTGTGTTGCTTTCTCTTGGATGGATGGGCCATGGGGATGTGGACACATCTGAATGGAGTGGCAGAGGGACAGATGACCATGGGTACCAACTTCATCTCCCAGGAACAGGTGTGGAAGGTGGGATTTGAGGTCTGACCAGGGGGTCTGCCTGGGCATCTGCATTTCCAGCAGTTCAGGTTTGAGTTCTAGGGTCTCAAATCTATGCAACGATGCCTTGGTCATGAGCTGGGTTACTGCAAAAAACTAAGGTGAATTTTCACAAAATTGAGGAGCATTGCTTGCAGTCGACTAAGATGTCTTTCTTCACATTGTTAACTAATGAGGTCAGGCATGCCTGTTAGGAAAGTGAATGGGTTTGTAGCCAGAAAGGCCAGGGCAGCAGATGGGGCTTTAGTGGGTTCACACTTGATGGCCCAGAGCTGGTGAGCCCTGTGGTGTGGGAAATATTACGCAGGAAGTCAGGGCACCATCTCTCCTCGGTATTCCAATTCCAAGCCTCGGTTCCACACAGAATAACCATAAACAGGGAAATCCAGCTCTCTGCATCTGTCTTGTATGCTGTCGTGTATGCAGAGAGCTGGATTTGAGGGGGCAGCTGCAGCATACTCAGAACACGAGGAGGTGAAATTCACCTGCCCTTAGCATTGCCCGATTTGAAGTGCAGGTCCTAGGTTTCAGCGTTGATACCCAAGGTTGCAAAGGGTAAGGGCAGTCAGGAAACTTGTGTGAGGGGCTCTCAGTGTAGACAATTGCTTGTACAACTAGGTGAAAAGCAAAAGATCCTTTTAATTCTGGAGTGGACGTTAATAATTTCTTGATTTCTTGGGCAGCTCCCATTAAAAACTCAGTGTGGTGGGCTGGGCGTGGTGACTCACACCTGTAATCCTAGCACTTTGGGAGACCACGGCAGGATGATCTTTTGAAGCCAGGAGTTTGAGACCAGCCTGGGCAGCATAGTAAAACCCCGTTTCTACAAAAATGAACTAATTAGCTGGGTGCGGTGGGGGATACCTGTGGTCCCAGCTACTCTGGATGCTGAGGTGGGAGGATCACTTGGGCCCAGGAGTTCAATGCTGCACTGAGCTACGATTGCACTGCTGCACTCCAGCCTGGGCAACATATTGAGACTCTGTATCTAAAAAACAAAATAAAATAAAAATTAACGAAACTCAATCTTGTATTATTCATGCCTATGATATTTAATGGGGCCCCCATACATTGATTCTTAACTTTTTGGGGCTCAAAATCCCTGAAACGTCTGATGAGTGTGATAGCCCTTCTCTCCAAAAAGACTCATATAACCCAGCGACATTGCGCTCACACTCTAGGGGTCCCATGTGCCGCAGGCTGGGAAGCCTGCTCTGAGGGGAGGCGTGGTCTCTGCAGGCTGCAGCCGACCCTACAGTGCTTTGTGCTATTTATAAGCTGGGCACTCCGGACACTTGTTTTGGTTGTGGCTGTTGCTGGGCTTGGATATTTATTTTCCTTCCAAATTTAGGGACAAAGGTGATGTTCTCTTCACTGACTTCCATCTGTGTTTTTCTGTCCAAAAAAAGTGGCCAAAGAAGCCTGTGTTCGGAGCTGATTCCAGGACTTTCCCAACTGGGCAGGAGGGCAGAGCAGACTCTGCTTTGTGCAATGGGTGTGTCAGCGTCAACAGCAGCACATCCAAGACACCAGCCCCAGGCTCTCCATACAAAATGTCCTGATCTTCCAGAAAGGTTTTAATAACATCTTAACTCTGTAAGTAATAGATAAATACTGTGTCATTATTAATGATTTTTATGTAAACGTTGTGGAGAAGGCAAAATCTTCTGGGATCACGGCCTCCAATCCTGCCCCTCTCCTACCCCGTCCTCAGCTCTCTCTGAATCCTCCAGTGCCTTGTCCTGTGGGTGATAGCCACACGTCACAAGTGGGATTCTGCGCTGTGGGTGGTTTGCACAGTGGTATCTATTCCACGGAATGTTCACAGCTTGCTTTCTCACCCAACAGTGTGTAGCTCTTCCTGTCCCCTGCACGGGGACTGCCCCGCTGTTGTAACTGCCTGGAGTTCCCGGCAGGTGTACAGCGCATCACAGCGAACATCTCCCTCTTGCTGCTCTCTGCGCTGTTTCCAGTTGGTCCTTGGCATCCACAGTGCTCTTCTGAGCATGCTCGCGTGCATCCTGTCTCCGTGGGTGCCTCGCTGGGGGTAATACCAAGAAGTGGAATTGGTGTATTTTAGGGTATGTATATTTCATTTATTTATTTATTTTGTTATTTCGTTTTTATTTCATAACCGTAAACTCTGCAGTCCAGCAAAATGTGGAGGGGAGTAAGGAAACTGTGGAAGGCAAAGAACTGCAGCGGGGGCACAAAGATGATAGGACGCTGCGAGCAATGGGGTGGAGGGGGCGCTCCTGAGCTACGGAAGGAGTGCGCCGGTGGTTGAGAGAAAACACAAGTCCAATCGTTAGCGCTGCCCACAGTCGGCGGTGGTGATCTGCTGCTGGTCTTGCCATTCCTGGGCCCAGGCGCTCTGTGGCTTCCACCGTGTCCATGCACCTTGCCAAAGACCACGTGCTTGCCACTCACTCAGTCCTGGCTGCGCGGGTGAGATACTGGGACCCGTCTGTGTTAGGTCCAGCATTTGCCATGGACAAGACACCAGGACCCAGATGAATCAAGATGAAGTCCTTGTCATCAAATTTCTCCCTGCAGACTTGCCGCCAGTGTCATTATGGCCTGTGAAGTCGCCAGCCTGGCAACAAGCCCTGGAATAATTCTGTGGAAGCAGGAACCCTCATAGCCAAATTCTTTCTCTTCAGGGTTCAGAGCATGAAAGTTTTCTGCTATCTTTGGAACTTTGTCTGCAAACATTCGGAAGGAGACCAGCCCAAGGGCTCACCACCAATAGCAATGTCAAAGAACACGGTGGGGTTGACCATGGCTGATGGCAGGGAACTCTGGGAGGCAGCGGCGTCTGCAAACCTGTGTATTTTAAAATTTCAATAGATTCCGCCTTGCTTCTCTTTCCTCCATGTATGCAGCCGCTTTCCCTGTGCTGACCGTGAGGCTGGGCTGGACGGTGTCTCTACAGTGCTCTCCTTCCCCTTTCTATGACATTAACATCATACTAACGATAATGTAATAACTGCCGTTTATGCCTTCCTTCAAACCTTATTCAGAAACTTACCTTTTCAAAGAATAGAAAAACAGAAAAACGATGGAAATGGCTGGTGAGAATTGCCTTTGAGGAAATGTCCAGGATGACGGATAATCAAAGGGAAATAAAACAGTCCCTGGATGCCGCCTTTTGCCTGTCCGTTTAGTGAAGCTTGTTTAAAAGAACCCATCCATGTTGGGGAGGGTGCAACGAAACAGGAATTTGTACCCTTACTGCTGGTGGGAGGATCACCTGCTCCACGCTTTGGAAAGTAATTGGGTAAATATGTATCAAAACTTAAACAAATGAGCCTGACCTTTCCTCCACCAGTTCCACTTCCGAGAACCGTTCCAGGCAGCTGCGGCACTCCTGGTGTGTATTTGGTCCACTCAGTCGGCAGGTCTCCTGCAGAAAGGGCAGGAAGGAGGTTGGTGGTGGCTGTGGGGTTGCGGTGGCTCTGCACCCAGCTGGCTTTGCGTCGTTGCTCCTCATGCCCCGGTTTTGCCATCTTCTTCTCCAGCCTGGAGCTCCAGCCTCTGTCCTCCCTGGTGCTCATGGAAATGGTCCTATTTTGACCCTGCAGGGTGGGGTGGCCCTGACAAGAAACAGCCAGTGGCTGCTCAGCTCTGCTTCCTCCCTGGCATGGCCGTGGTCTGAGAGGCCCCAGCAGAGGACAGTGACCTGGTGCCAGGGCCCCCTTCAGCACACCACAGGATGGGGAGTGGGTCTGAGGGCCGACCCTGCCTTCTCTTTTTTTTTTTTTTGACAGAGTCTCACTGTCACCCAGGCGGGAGTGCAGTGGTGTGATCTCAGCTCACTGCAACCTCTGCCGCCTGGGTTCAAGTGATTCTCCTGCTTCAGCCTCCTGAGTAGCTGGGATTACAGGTGCCTGCCACTGCGCCTGGATAATTTTTGTAGTTTTAGTAGAGACAGGGATTCACCATCTTGGTCAGGCTAATCTTGAACTCCTGACCTCGTGATCCACCTGCCTCGGCCTCCCAAAGTGCCTGGATTACAGGCGTGAGCCACTGCGGCTGCCAACCCTGCCTTGTTAGGTGGGGCAGGCCAAGCTCTGACTGCTGCACTGGGGCCAGAAGAAAAATGACTTGTTTGGAAAAGGCGAAGTTTCAGCATTTCGAGGGATTTATGTTAGAGCCATAAGTGGAGCACGTGTTTCAAGCGATTACACTTTCTGAATTAGCAGCATAGTCATTAAGTGACATACCTGGATTCAATAGCCAAAATTCACAGAAAGGGAAGCTGTCATAAAAATCATGGTAATGCAGCCCAAATCTTCTCTCCCTTATTGTTATATGACACCCGGGATTGGCTAAGAGAAAGGCATTCCCCTCCTTTCCACTTTATAATTAAAGACAACCTGAAATAGCAGAACCCCAAGGATCACGTGACTAGATGAAAACTGCTTAAAGGAGAGAAAAAATTCAAAAACCCACTAACTGTATTCACCATGGATGGTCTAGTGCAGTAATTTTTACCAAGTAAAAAATGTATCCTCGTTATTGTCTTCCTGAGTCCTCTACTTTTTCCTCTTAAATTTGCAATTTCTGATGCTCCTACAGGGCATGGAATCTGATGGGTTGGTCTATAAATATTGACAAAACAGAAAGAAGAAAAACAAAAGAGGCAAGCTTACCACCTGACCTTATGTGTGAACTTAAAACTCAGCTGTACAATGTTTCTCTTTATCTACATAAGCTGGAAAGAGAGAATTAAATAAGGTCTTGTAAACATTCTGAGGCACTGCTTATAATGTCTCAGGTGAGTCCCTGAGAATGAGCTGGAGTTGTTTGCAATACCCACCTCATATTTGCAGCTTTAACACACACACACACACACAAAACTCCCAGACTCTCAGGCCTCAACCAGAACCTCAATATTTGGTTTTGTGGAGTCCAGCTTTTTAAGTTTCTCAGAAAACTGCTCACAGCATTTGCCTTAGTGGATGGCACTGGGGATATGAAACAGAAATGGAAAGGAAATTGAGATTTTTCCTGTGATCTTTTGTACTTTTTAAATTTTGTACCTTTTAATTTCAATTAAAACCACATGCATGTATTACCAATATAAGGTATTAATTGATTAGTTATCTTTCAATATCAGCTCAGAATGCTCTTCAGTTACTTCTGTGTAATTATATAGACATAATTGTGAAGAATTCTTTTTAAAAAAAGGAAGACTGACTGAGAGTCTAAAGTTAACCCAATGGGGAAAGGAGAATTTTTCTTTTTAACACTTGGGGCTGGAACTAGTAGATATTCACATAGAAAAACTTGGGCCTCAGACCTCTCTCACACCACCTGCAAAAGGAATTCAGGATGCATCATAGGCCCCCATAGAAGAGGCAGAACCGTAAGCCTCCTAGAAGAAAAGAAGGAACTGTCTTTACAACTTAGGGTGGACACAGATTTCTTGGAGATTGTGCAAAACACACTGGCTGGACGTGGTGGCTCATGCCTGTAATCCCAGCACTTTGGGAGGTGGAGCCAGGAAGATTGCTTTAGCCCAGAAGTTCGAGACTAGCCTGGGCAACAGAGAGAGACCTCGTCTCTACAAAAAATAAAAAGGTAGTTGGATGCAGTGATACATGCGACAATAGTCCTAGCTACTTGGGAGCCCGAGGCAGGAGGATCACTTGAGCCCAGGAGGTGAAGGCTGCAGTGAGCAGTGATTGTGCCACTGCACTCAATCAAGCCTGCAGGACAGAGTGAGATCTGTCAAAAACAAAGCCCAAAAAACAAAAAACCACTATTGGTAAAACAAAAAATTGATAAATTGGACTTCATTAAATTTTGAAATGTTCTGCTTACCAAATAACAATCCAACAAAATGGAATAGGTAAGCTACACACTGGGGGAAATATTTGCAAAAAATATACCTGAAGAGGCATCTTTAGAGAACTCCTGAAAATTAACAATAAAAAGATGAACAACCCAAATCATAAGTGGACACGAGATTGAACGGCCACTTGACAAAAGAAGATACACAAATGGCCAGTCAACACATGAAAGGTGCTCAAGTTAGTGGTCACTGCTGGTCAAGGCAGGTTCAACAGGTGAAACTCCATCAAGATAATTCACCACATCAACAGACTAAAGAAGAAAAGCCATATGATCATCTTGTCATTTATGTATATATTGAAAAAACACAATGGAAAATAACAAGTGTTGATGGGATATGGAGAAATGGCCCTCACACACTTCTGGTGCTGGCGGGAATGTAAAATGGTGCAGCTGCTGTGAAAACAGTTTGGCAGCTCCTCAAAAAGTTAAACATAGAGTTGCCTTATGACCCAGCAATTCCACTCCTAAATACCTGCTCAAAAGGACTGAAAATATGTGTTCACACAAAAATCTCTACAGGAATACTCCCTGCAGCATCATTCATGATAGCCAAGAGTGAAAATAACCCAAATATCCATCAACTGATGAGTGGATAAACAGAATGTAACACATCCATACAATGGCATAATATTCAGCCAGAAAAAGGAGTGCAGTGCTGATATGCACTGTAAGAGGAATCAAGCTTGAAAACATCATGCATGGTGGAAGGAGCCAGATATGTCCAAAATAGGCAAAGGCACTGAAATAGAAATAGGGTCGTGGTTGCCAGGGTCTGGGAGGAGGGGGAGATGGGGAGTGGCTCCTGGTGGCGCTATGGGATTTCTTTTTGGAGTGATGAAAATGTTTTGGATTAGAGGCAGGGCGCGGTGGCTCACACCCATAATCTCAGCACTTTGGAAGGCCGAGGAGGGAGAATCACTTGAGGTTGGGATTTCGAAACCAGCATGGCCAACATGGTAAAACCCCGTCTCTACTAAAAATACAAAAATTAGCCAGGCATGGTGGCACACGCCTGTAATCCCAGCTACTCAGGAGGCAGAGGCAGGAGAATCGCTTGAACCTGGAAAGTGGAGGCTGCAGTGAGCCTGGGTGACTGGAGTGCCATGGGGAGATCTGCACTCTAAAATACTCTGTCTCAAGAAAGAAAAAAAAAGAAAATGTTTTGGATTAGATAGTGATGACGATTGGATAACCTTGGGAATAAACTGAACAACAATAATTTTAAACTTTAAAATTGTGACTTTTATCATACGTGAATTATATCTCAATTTTTAAATAATCTTATAACTAACATTATAGTGAAAGATTGAATGCTTTCCCCCTAAGACTGAGAACAAGGCAAGGATGCTCTCTCTCCCCATCCCTGTTTAACATCATACTGGAGGTTCTAACCAATGAAATAGGCAAGAAAAAGAAAGAAAGCACACAGATTGCAAGGGAAGAAATAAAACATTCTCTTCTTGCAACGACATAATTTTTTAATGTAGAAAATGCAAAGAGCTACTAGAGCTAACAAGTTAATTCAGAAGAGTCACTAAGTATAAGGTCAATATACAAATATCAATGATTTTTCTGTATACTAGCAATGAATAATTAGAAATGGAAAATTTTAAATATCATTTACAATTGCATTAAAAGCTCATTAAATTCTTACTATAAAGAAAGTGAAAAGATAACTCACAGAATGGGAGAAATATTTGCAAATCATGTATCTAATAAGGGCTTAATATCCAGAATATATAAAGAACTCCTACAACTCAATAACGATGACTAAAAAACCAATTCAAAAGTGGGCAGAGGACTTCAACAGATAATCTTCCAAAGAAGGTATGCAAATGTCCAATAAGCACATGAAAAGATGCTCAGCATCACTAATTAATAGGGAAATGCAAATCAAGTCCACAATGGCGTACCACTTCATACCCATTAGGATGGCAATTTTCAACAAAAAGGGAAGTAGCAAATTGTTGGTGAATATGCAGAGAAATTGGAGCCCATTGTGCATTGCTGATGGGAATGTAAAATGGTGCAGCCACTGCAAAAAAAACAAAAAAACACTTCAGTTTTTCTTTAAAAAGTTAAACAGAATTGACATATGATTCAGCAATGTCACTTTCAGATATATATCCAAAAGAATTGAAATCAGAGACTCAAATGAACACTTGTTCATTGTAGCATTATTCACAATAGTCAAAAGGTGAAAACAACACAAATGGCCATCCACAGATGAATGGATAAACAAAATGTGGCATTTCCAGACAATGGAATGCTATTCAGTCTTGGAATGAAATTTTGATACATGCTAAAACATGATTAAACCTAGGGGACGTTATGCTAAATAAAATAAGCCTGTCACAAAAGGACAAATATTGTATGATTCCACTTACATGAGGTAGCTAGAGTAGTCAAATTCATAGAGACAGAATTGAATAGAGGTTCCCAGAGGCTGGGGTGGGGGCAGAAGTAGGGCACCATTGTTGAATGGGTACAGAGTTTCTGTTTGGAATGATGAAAGAGTCCCGGAAGTGGGTGGTGGTGATGATTGCACAGCAATGGGAATGGAATTCAGTGTGAATGCCACTGAACTGCATGGATGTATGCGCCCCAGCCAGGGATGAACCAGCTGGTGTGTTCGTAAATGGACACTACCCAGCGGTAAACAGGAACGAACTACTGACACCTCCAACAACACGCATGAACCCCAAATGCATTATGCGAAGAGACAAGCCAGATTCAAATGACCATGCACTGTATCATTCCATTTATGTGGCATTCTGGAAAAGGCAAAAATATAGGGGCAGATAAGGGTGACCAGGAGGCAGAGTTGTGGGGAGGGAGCCTATGATGGGGACACATGGGAATTTTGGAGGTGATGGGCTTGTCATATATCCCGAGGGTGGCAGTAGTTACATAACTGTATGCATTTGTTAAAATGTGCAGAAATATACATTAAAAAGAATGAACTTTACTGTGTGTAAGTCATGTGAAAAAGACTGCTAGGAGTGCAAAATGGTTGAGTCATTGTGGAAAACTCTTTGGCAGTTTTTGAAAAGTAAAGTGCACATTTATCCTATTACCTATCAGCTCTTCTCCCAGTATTTCACCCAAGAGAAACAAAATATTTGTTGACAAAAAGACTTGCACAAGAATATTCATAGCAGCCTTATTCACAGCAACCAAAACCTGAAACAGCCCTAACTAATGTTCACTAACAGAATGGATAAGCAGTTGCTGGTGTATTTATGCAACAGAATACTATTCGACAAGAAAAAGGAACAAGCTGTTGATCTACACAGCAGCACGGGTGAGTCTAAAAACACGCTGAGTGGGAGGGCCAGGCATAAAAGAGCTCAGATTGCATGACTCCATTTCTGTGAAGTTCAAGAACACGTAGAATGACCTATGGGGGGAGACTGCTCTTTCTGTGTCCCCAGCACTTTGCTGTGTTTTTAGGACATTGATCACTGATGACCTTGGTAGAGGAGGTCACAGGCGGGAAGGGACAGAATGGACTTTCTGGAGCTATAGGGAATGTCTGCATCTAGATTACAGTGTTGGTTATGTGAGTACAGACATTTGTCAGACTCACAAATTGTATGCCTGGAACTGTGCATTTCACTGTATATAATTCTTAACCTCCAAGAGAAAAATAATATCTAGTGACAGAGTCAGAAAGCGATTATCTGGTTGGGGAAGGGGGCTGATGGGGTGGAGAGACGAGGGAACTTTCTGGGGTGATGGAAATGTTCTTCGTATCTTGTTTGGTGTAGTCAAAGCTCATCAAACTGAACACAGAAGAACTGTGTAACTTACTGTATATAAACTACACCTCAGCACAAAAGAATGTAAAATACAAAATAAATAATGCTGCAAAAAGAGAATAGTCAATAGTCATCATATTTAAAAATAATTTTTAAAATGTTTAATTGTGGTAAAAAAACCACATAAACTTTACCATCTTAGCCATTTTTAAGTGTGCAGGTCAGTAGTGTTAAGTGTATTCATACTGTTGTGTAACAGATCTCTAGAACGTTTTCATTATCCCAAACTGAAACTCTACACCCATTAAACAGCAACTTCCACCACCCCCTTCCCAGGCCCTGGCCACTATGCTTGTATTTTGTCTCTTTGAATTGGACCACTCTGGGTACCTCATGTAAGTAGAATCACACAGTGTTTGTTCTTCTGTGTCTGGCTCATTTCACTTAGCACGATGTCTTTAAGTTTCATCCATGATGCAGCTTGTCTCAGGATTTCCTTCCTTTTGACGGTTGAATAATATTCCGTTGCATGCATGCAGCACGTGGTGATCATCCATCCACCCATCGATGGGTATCTAGGCTGCTTCCACCTCTTGACTACTGTGAATAGTAGTACTGCTATGAACATGAGTGTGCAAATATGGCATCATAATTTTTAAAAATGAAAAACCAGGACAGCAAAGATTGACTGTCTTGTCACTTTTTCCTTCCTTTTCTGCATTGATCAGAGGCCAGCACAGGAACAGAGGACGACACCCATGCCCAGCACTGAATCCGACAGTGACCCTGGGTAAGCAAACGCTCCTGCTTTTCCAGAGGCTGAAATGTGTGTCTTTGGAGCCAATGTTGAAATACAGCCGGAGGTTATTTCAAGCCAAAAGACAGCAAAGGTCGTCTCCTGTGCGTTTCCAGGGGCAAGACCCTCTGCACTGTCCAGGGAGGAGGCTCTCGTGCCCCGTGGTTTCTGCAGGCAACACTGGCTCCCGGCCCGGTTTGCTCCCCAGATGGCCCCATCTCTATCAGGAGGTGGCGCAGGAAGGCCTGGGGAGAGCGGTGTGCACCCGCGGCCACCAGGGGGCAGGCGACACGACAGTTACCGGGCGCTGACAAACTCCGCACAGTTCCCGCTGAGACAGAGCACCCCTGGACTGGCTTCCCTGCTGTCCTCACCCCCATTCCACCCACCGGCTCATCTTCCCACATTCTGGGCTTGCGTGGAGGTTCTCCAGCCACAGCTGTCAATAGAGGATTGGTGAGACCCTGGGGAAGGCCTGAGGTTTATCAGCGCGCCTGTGGGTTTGCAAGCGTGTGCATCCTATGAAGCACTAGAGGAGGTGAGCTGTGGCCAGTGCAGTCCAAGCTTAGGTCTTTCAGGGCCCATGGTAACAGTTATGTCATTTTTGCCTGCCCTGTGTACGCCCCAGCGCAGGTGCGGCTTCCTGTGTCCCTGAACAATGCCCTACGAGCCCAGGGGAGAGCGTGAAGCTCAGCCCAGCTGAGCTCACAGCTACTTAGCTAAGGAGGCTATGGACATGGCTTCCAGGTTCCCCATTCCTGCGATAGGATGGGCCTGCACATCCCTCCAGCCTCAGAAGGATCCTTTTTTGTCATAGGCCAGGGCGAATCTTCACCTCACTGTCTCAGGAATAAGAAACGGCACTTAGGTGCTTCACACATGTCATGCACAAGCTCTGTGAGTCAGTGGCCCGTGATAGAAGCTGCTGCTCTACTGTGCCTTATATTTTTCACTCATTCTAAAATGAGCCATGGGATCTTGGGCCCACTCATTACTTCCACTTATCAACTGCGTTTGGCCTATTTCATTGCTAGGACTTCCATTTTATAACCCCTTACATGGGACTTGCCACCAGATGGACTCTTTGTACCACGATCCAGTTCAATTTAATTCACCGTGCATTCACCAAGAGCCTGCGTGTGCCTGTCCTTCCCCAAATAGCAATCTGCTCAGATGTGTCCTGTAGCCCCTCATTGGCTATGAGATGAACCACAGAGTTTTTAGCACAGCTCGTGCAGCCCCAAGACCTTCCAGCCCGGTGTGCCAGCCCAGAGTGAGCCTCCGCCAGGTGCCAGCTGCTGTGACTGTGGCCATTCCCCTGGACCCACTGCCTGCCGCCCACCCCACCCCCTCCCGCCGGCCACACGGGCCCCTCGCTGATCCTGAATTCGCTGCACATGTTCATGAGGACTCCGTGTCCTTGTTCCTGTGGCTTCTACTGCTTAGAGTGCTTCTCTTCCTCCACCTAAAACCCACTCATCTTCCAAGACCCAGCTCAAGAGGGGCCCTCCTGCAGAACCTCCTGGAGCCCCCCACCCCAACATCATGCACTGCTCCTTCTGCGCACCTGGCCCTCGGCTGTGTTTCCATGGCACTCACCACTGATGACCTTGTGCACCTGTCTGTGTTCATGCGTGTCTCTCTTTGCTTCAAACTGGTAACTTCTTGAGGGCAGGAATGATGTTACACCCAGCTCAGAACTTAACTATGGTAAATATAAAAGTAATAAGAAATGTTTAATATGAGCGCTCAATATGGCCAGGAATGGTGCTAAGTGCTTTACATATTGAAAGGGTCCTGAATATGCACCCCCAAATATGCCACTTTGGCATAAGGATTATTTTGAGCTGAGGAAACTGAGAATGGGCAGATGCAGGACTAGCTGTCTGCCCTCCCCTTTCCCATGTGAAAGCAGGGCATAAATTCCCCTGTGAAGGTTCCCCCTCTCCACGCCAGCAGGGGAGAGGGACTCTTCTCACTGGAGAGGGAGTGAGCATGAACAAACCTTGATAAACTCACCCTCACCTTCTGTTAGCATCCCCCATATGTTCCTAGCCACTTCTTCATGATTTCCCATCCATGAAGCCCAAACCCCCTTTTCTCTGTTAAAATGGCAGGTAAGTCCCTGAGTCTAACCATTCCTTTGAGTTTCACTTCTTTTCTGTAAATTTTCATCCACATAAAACATTTATTTAAACAATTTAAATTATTTAATTCATTAAGTTTTGTAAAGACGGGGTCTTGCTATGTTGCCCAGGCTGGTCTTGAACTCTTTACCTCAAGCAATCCACCTGCCTCAGCCTCCCAAAGTACTGGGATTAAGGGTGTGAGCCACC
The DNA here is from genome assembly GCF_009828535.3 of Hylobates moloch. Taxonomy (NCBI): domain Eukaryota; kingdom Metazoa; phylum Chordata; class Mammalia; order Primates; family Hylobatidae; genus Hylobates; species Hylobates moloch. Next base: position 70,943,299 of record NW_026652280.1, on the reverse strand, counting down.
GCACCACTCAGCCTCATTATTTTTTTTTTAATTGTATGCCTTTTTCCTGTTTATCTGTTTTTTTAAAGTTTAATTTGCAGGGCCCCAGGCACTGAACATAAGAGGATAGATGAAAAGTTCTTCCACTTAGAAAGTTTTGACAGCCACAAGGGGCTCACTCCGGAGGCTGCAGCCGAGGTCTCAGGGCACTGATCATGCTGATGAAAGGAGGAATTCTTACCACACCAGCCCCCCTACAATTCTGCTCAGAATTTGGTCAAGTGAGAGCGGTAAGACTGACTCCAGTCTTGGCCTTGCACCTCCCCTGAGCGGCTAGAGATTCTTCCTCCCATCACTCCTCCCTGCACAGCCTCTCACCACTGCATTTATTAAAAAGCAGAGAATCCGGAGGGTGCTGATCCTGGAGCACAACCCCATATCCACCCAGCTGCCCTGAGGCTCATGAGAGGCAAAAGAACCGTGAGCCACGCTGAGCCGAGCCCATTCTTGAAAATGTCCCCAGTAAAGCCTGATTGGTGTCCACACTGCAGGACATTGCGTTGCTTGCATTTGCAGGTGGTGCCAGCGGGGACAATTGCCCCCAGCCCTGAATATGGGTTTTTGGGAGTGTGAACCAGCTGAACAGATCTGGGGTGGGCAGACTCCCTCTTGTGCTGGTGGACAGCTTGCCTGGTTGGGGTTGTCACTGACCATGTGGAGATGGGATTGTGTTGAGTATCACAGAGGCCCTGGACCCGGAAGTGTGCGGGGAGCTTTGCGGAAAGCAGAGTCCAGCTCCTTGACCCTCCTGGCTGTTTGGACATTCGAGTCCCCCGCAGGGCATTTTCCTCATGGCTGGAGCAGCCTGGCCCTTCTCACTGGAGGCCTGTTTTCAGGCCATGTTCTGCTCAGGGGATCATTGTGGGGGATTGGGCTCATGCCCCATCACAGAAGGGACTCCTCTGGGGCCCAAATGCAAACTGGAGCAGCCCAAGGAGGCTGAGGGAGCTTTCCTCCACCTCAGCCATCTGCCCTGGACTGAGGAAGGCAGGAGGGGTTACAGGGGTGACTTCTAGTGAATGAAGGTCCTGAATTTGTTCCTCAGCCTAAGCCTATCGAGAGGAATGGGATAGACTTCAGGGTCTTGATGTTTCTTGCCCCAGAGACAAAAGAGCAGAAAAGTGGACCAAATTTTTACCCAGCTCTAAAATAGGCCTTTATAATAATGTCCAGAATCTTCAATTATGGGTGGTAGAACACTTCCCCTGCTGAGAATTATAACATAAGTGAATTATTAAAAATTATAATTTCATGGTCTTATTTTTTTTTCAAGACGAATTGCTGCTCTGTTGCCCAGGCTGGAGTGCAATGGTGTGATCTCAGCTCACTGCAGCTTCCGCCTCCTGGGTTCAAGTGATTCTCCTGCCTCAGCCTCCCAAGTAGCTGGGGTTACAGGCCACGTCTGGCTAATTTTTTGTATTTTTAGTAGAGACAGGGTTTCACCATGTTGGCCAGGCTGGTCTTGAACTCCTGACATCGTGATCCACCCGCCTCGGGCCTCCCAAAGTGCTAGAATTACAGGCATGAGCCATCGTGCCTGGCCTACATGGTCATCTTTTACAGACATCAGATAGCTGATGATATACCAAGCATGGAATGGGGCCAGGGTCTGCAGGGGAGGGTTTTAGGTTATTGTGACAAGCTCTGCTGTTGCTGACTCACTTTGGGAATTTCCTGGATGCAAAGTTTGCACCATCAAACAGCCACTGTCAGATCAGAGAAAATAGCAGGCATGTGGTGGATTCAATTGATAAGAAAGTTCAAGTAAGTAACTAGGCTTGACCTTAAGAATGTTATCAAAATTGCGTAGGATGTCTGAGTTTTAACCTGCCAGCATAGAGAAACCCTGTTGAACACATGAATGAAACTAGTAATTGAGCTAAACTAGCCTCAGAGTAACTCGTTCAGGGCTGGTGGGGATGCAGATGGTGTCAGCTCCTTCAGAAGACAGATGGCAGATCCCCGCCCAGCTATACATGTGCTTTACCCCCGTCCCGCAGTCACATCAGGTGCTCACCCACATGAGTTGAAAACATGTGTCCACACAAAGCCTGTGCTCAGACACTTATAGCAGCTTCGTTCATGATTGCTAAGACCTGAGAGCAACCAAAAGGCAGTTCAGTGGATGATAAACCAAATGTGGTAGAGCCATGCAATGAGGTATCGCTAGTGATTCAAATAAATGAGCTCTCAGGCCACAAAACAGAATGGAGACAACTTAAATGCATATTTCTGTTTTTTTTTTTTTGGTGCTGTGACTTAGATTAAATTATATTTAATTATATTATATTAAATTATATTATATGCACTTAATCTGAGTATATATATTTAATCCAAATTCAAGCAATTCTCCTACCTCAGCCTCCCAAGTAGCTGGGATTACAGGTGCATGCCATCACACTGAGCTAATTTTTGCATTTTTAGTACAGATGGGGTTTCACCATGTTGGAAAGGCTGGTCTGGAACTTCTGACCTCGTGATCTGCCCATCTCGGCCTCCCAAAGTGCTGGGATTACAGGCATGAGCCTGGCCTGAATGCACATTTCTAAGTGAAAAAAAGTCAATAGGAAAAGGCTGTATAATTCCAGCAATATGGCATTCTAGAAAAGCTAGAATTATAACAACAGTAAAAAGATCGGTGGTTACCAAAGTCCAGGCGTGGGAAGGAGGCCAAGCAGGAGTTTTAGGGCAGTGAATCTATTCAGTGCATAATGGTGGGTCCCTGACATTGGATTAATAACGTGTCAATATTTATCAATATTGGTTTCTACAGTTTTATCAAATGTACAACATGAATGTGAAATGTTAAAATAGTGGAGACTGTGGCGTGAGGTGGGAGAGAATATATGGGAACTCTATGTACTTACTGCTTGCTTCTGTAAGCCTAAAACCGCTATAAAATAAAGTATATTAATTTAAAAAACTAATGGGAAAAGTAATTATTAGGTCCTAACAATGTGTGTGTGTGTGTATATATATATGTGTGTCTGTGTGTGTATATACATATATATATGTGTGTGAATAAGTTATTTTACCCAAAGGTGGGAGATTATGCCTTAAATAAACTGTGAATGATGTTAGATTAATAAACATTAATTAGCATTCAAAGAAGAAAGTGAAAGGAAAATTGATCCGATGGGCATCAGACTAGAAAACAGTAGCTGCCATGTAAAGAGGTATCACGTAGGACACATAAGAAACATTTTCACATTGGCAGCAACAACAGAAAAATACACCCAAATGTAAGAAATAGACAACTTACAAGGCAAAACGGACAGGTACAGAGGATGTTACATCTTGTAATTTGTACTTGAAACAAGAATATGGGAATAAAAACTATATGGAGTGAGGGTGAGTCCAGCTGGTGCAGGGGCTGGGGCATCGGGCACAGGAAACTGCAGGTTTGGAGGCTGGGAGGCTGATGCAGCTGGGGCAGGTGAGGCCAGCAAGTGCTTGAGCTCTTGGCCCAAAATCTAAGCTGCAACACCAAAGTAGCCTCCTAATGGGCAATACTCCTGCCTAGTTATATGTACACGGGCGATGTGGTGAGCCCTCAGGAAAGGGACCTCGAACCACAGGGTCTTCCAGAGAGCTGTGAGGAAGGGCGGGGATGCCGCCTCCTGCCCCTGGACTCTGCAGTCCTCCCAAGGGGCCACATGGGCCTCTAAGGAGCTGCTGGTAGGGTGCACTTTGGGTTTAACTCCCTCCTGCCTCAAATTGTGGCCTCTTCCCAAAGAGGAAGGCACTTGCCTATGTCCTCATCAATTCTTCCCACTCTATTCACTGTGGGCATTATTATGTTTGTGTAAAGAGCTAGCATTGTGATGCAATGTTCCATTTTGGATTCATAATGCTCCATACATTTTATATGCCTTTCGGGCGTTCACACAGATTCTTCGGCCACGTGGCCATATGAAGGCTTCCCACTTTTCACGGAGCAGCCCCTCCTGGTTCCACCTGCGTGGTGCTGCTCTTCTTCCTGCATCCTCCACGCTGACCCGCGTGCTGACCAGCACCACCACTCACAAGGAACAGGAAAGACCCTCAGGACTGGGGGCAGCACCCTGTGCCTCTGGGACTCCAGTGGGTACCGTGGGCCGGGCTCTGCAGAGCAAGATCAGCTGGGGAAGGCTCCTCCAGTCCCGGGTCCCAGGAGCCTGCAGTGGCTGATGTGCCACAACTCCATCCGTGACCCGGTGCCTGAGACCCCTGAAGGAAACTCCTCTGTCTGAAAGCCCCGCCCTGGATGGCCTCGGGGTGACCCTGAGAGGTGAGGGCAGCCCTATGGGAGCAGCTCTAGAACAGCACCGCGCTGAGCCGTCTACACGGTGGTGGCCGACTCCTCTCCAGCTCACTCTCCTGGCTGCCTGTGCAGGTCCTGGGGGGCTTTCTGGGCAAGGGGATGGCAGGCAACACTGAGTCTCTGGCCCATCTCCTCTCCTGACCTTTTGGTCTTGCACCTGTTTTCAGGAGCGGCGGCACAGGCTGTGGCCTTCAGCTCCTAGAGGGCTGCTCACACTCACCTGAGGCTCCAGTGCTGGGGCCCCGCACTGTGGCCGCTGCATCCAACAGAAACCCAATCTTGTACCCCAGGATCTAATAGGTGACACCAGCAATTGGGGCCCAAGAGTCCCTGTCTGATTTCAGGCTCCCTGCTTGGAGACAAGGCTGCCCTCAGGGTCGCGGGGCCGGCCCGAGCAGGAGGTGGGTGTTACTGTACTCCATGGCACAGTGACCCTCTCCACAGTGACGCGGATGGCCCCTGCAGGGTGCCTGTAAAGTCCTGGAAACCAGGCAGTGGCACACACAGCAGAAATGCACTTCTCACTTTCCTGGAAGCTGGAAGTCTGGCATCGAGGCGCTGGGAGAGGCGATGCCTGGTGAAGGGCTACTTCCTCCTTTGTGGGGGCCGTCTTTCTGCTGCGTACTCACAGGGTGGATGTGAGAGAAGCTACGGGAGGCTCTTTGGTGAGGGCTCAGCCCTTATGACCCAGCCACTGCCCAGAGGCGCGGGGTCCTAAGACCATCGCCCTGAGGGTGAGGAGGTCCACGACTGGCTTTGTGGAGATGCATTTGGTGTCTGACAGGGATCTTATTTTATTTTATTTTATTTATGGCTGGAATTACACAGGTGCGCCACCATGCCCAGCTAAATTTTTGCATTTTTAGTAGAGACGGGGTATCACCATGTTGACCAGGCTGGTCTGGAACACCTGACCTCAGGTGATCCGCCTGCCTCAGCCTCCCAAGGTGCTGGGATTACAGGGGTGAGACACCGTGCCCGGCCTGGCAGGGGATCCTGACGGGCAGTCGGGGAAGAGGACAGTGCCCATCAGTTGCTGCTGGAGACCAGCAGGGCCTGTGGCTCCTTCCACTGACAGTCTCTTGACTTTTTTTTTTTTTTTGGGAAAAAAAAAAAAAAGGCCAAGCAGATTTCTGGAGAAACTACTCCATGAAGCAAGTGGGTCTAAGCAGTGCAAGATACAATGGTGCAAGATGCAATGGTGTAAGATGCAGTGGTGCAAGATGCAGTGGTGCAAGGTGCAGTGGTGTAAGATGCAGTGGTGTAAGACGCAATGGTGTAAGATGCAGTGGTGTAAGATGCAGTGGTGTAAGATGCAGTGGTGTAAGATGCAGTGGTGTAAGATGCAGTGGTGTAAGATGCAGTGGTGTAAGGTGCAGTGGTGTAAGATGCAGTGGTGTAAGATGCAGTGGTGTAAGATGCAGTGGTGTAAGATGCAGTGGTGTAAGATGCAGTGGTGTAAGATGCAGTGGTGTAAGATGCAATGGTGTCCATCATGATGCCCTCCTCGGGGCTGAACATGCCCCTTCCCAAGTGCCTGAATATTACTGGTCAGCCGGTGTCCGCTGAGACCCCTTATGAGTCTTGCCCTTGGGTAAGGGGTCCCTCATGATCACTCTTCCAAGGACAGCCTGCATTCAAGGACGGAGTTGTGCACAGTGATGAGGGCCCTCACCCAGTTCAGGACTCTGAGGGGCCCTCCCAGCTCCAGAGCTCAGCATAGAAGGGGCTGAGTTTGCTACAACTGCATCACACCAAGGCTGATTCTGGAAGTTCCGCAGCCACAGGAGTGCCTTCAAAGCAGGAGTCAGCAGAGGGGGCAGAAGCACTAAGTTGCTGCGACAGCACCTGAGAGTGCAGACAGGAGGGGCCCACCCCCACCCCCACCCCCACCTGAGAGTGCAGACAGGAGGGGCCCAACCTCACCCCAACCTGAGAGTGTAGACAGAAGGGGCCCACCCCCAACCCCCGCCTGAGAGTGCAGACAGGAGAGGCCCAGTCCCCACCCCCACCTGACTCCCAGTGTCGAGCGCCCTGGGGAGAGCTGTGCCCACGGACATCCTGCAGGGTAGGTAGGCCAGCACCAAAACCCAGTCTCTTCTTGCATTTTACTCTAAG
>NW_026652280.1:70868408-70936739 GCF_009828535.3 Hylobates moloch | reverse complement strand
TCCAGCCGCTCGGAGGAGCACCTAGCCCGGCAGAACCTTTAGGCACCCGCGCGCATGCGCATCTCAGCCGGCCCACGAGGCCATCCGCGGAAAATGGCGCCACCTGCTGGTTGAACCCCCGACACGACCCGTTAAGAACGAGGGCGCATGCGCACCTCAGCCTGCCCAGGAGGCCATCCGAGGAGACTCTCGCGGGCGCCACCTGCTGGGGGCACCCCGAACCCGAACCGTTAGGCACCAGGGCGCATGCGCACCTCAGCTGGTCCATTTTATGTATAAAATGCTATGTGACAAATATTTCTTACTTCCTATGTTTTCAGTAAAACTTTAACATTAGTAACAACTTAAAATTTTAACATGTAATTCTGTATATAGTGTGCCACATATATATGTTTTTATATATTGTTTATATAAATATATATGATGTGTTTTAATGAGACAAAATATGAAAGCACACAAATGTGTCCTTTATCAAGAGAAAACTTTTCTCTAACCAGAAGGTTTTTTTTTTCTGGCAATAGAGTACCTTTTTAGTTATCTTTGTTGCAAGGATGAATTCTCAAGGAAAACATTTATGACAAGTATACCATTCACTGCAAACCCACAATAAAGATAATTTCAAAGAATTTTTAGTATTTAGAGAATATTTAGTATTTAGAGAAATTTGGAATTTTTAGTATTCCAAAAGCATTTGCATAAACGCTTGAAATTTTTCAACATGGAAAAAGTTTTTTTCTCCCTAGTACTACAGGATTGTTGTAAAATATGTTATAAAGATACAGAAAATGCAAATGTTCCTCCATAATTCCACCCTCCTAGATCTAATACCGTTAACAGCTTGGTATGTATCCTTTTAGATTTTACAAATGCCCATATAAACATGTAGAAGAACCTTTTACATAAATAAGGCCATATTATACATACTGTTATATAACTGCTTCTTTTTCCCTTACTTAGAAATATATTTGAAGCTCTTTCTATGACAATGTATAAGCAGTCATCATTCTATCAGATCCTTACAAATGTCTGCCTGGCACACTATCTTATAAATATTTATAATTTAATCAATTCCCAATTGATGGACTTCTCGGTTATTTTCAATTTTTTATTATTATAAACAATAATTAAGATCATAATTTTCTTAAGCCAGAGGGCACTGACTCATATTATAGCATAGACATAGTAGTTCATTTATAATGTAATTAAGACAAAACCACTAAGATTCAGATATATGTTTTAAAATGGCTTTTTAATAACCTGAGCGCTAGTATTTTATGAAAGTATACCTTGTAGGCTTCCCTTAATTTAACAGTTAAATTTCTGTTGAATGAAAAAAAACTCACAAAATATAAAATTGTACTTATGCACATAGGTAAGGTCTGGAAAGTAACAGGGAACACTCATACAAGCGGGTTTGTTAAGTGTGTGAGATTACAGGTACATTTTCTTATGTTATTGCTATATGTGTTTTACACAATAAACTTAAATTCTTTCTCATTTATCCTGACTTTCAATATATTTCAAAATCCAAATTTTTCATAATGTAGCCATCAACCATTTTCCTGCTAAAAAGTGAGCCTCACAACACTGCTGCACCTCTAATACTTTAATAATATGCATTTGTTGAAATGTTCTCTAAGCTAAGGACTTGTAAAAGTAGTGACATTTCAAAGCCTCCTCAAAACAATCTCAATTTATTTCAGTATTTTAGTTCAGAGAAACTTAATGAAAAACCTGAGTTTTCCATACGTTGGAAACTACACATAAATTCCTGTAAATTTAATAGACAGGAGACTAAATCAGTCATCATGACACTCTATTAAAGAAGAAAACTTTGCTCAACTTACTTCCAGGTTATTAGGCACACTGGGGTAACTACCCATAAATGGGACATGTTGGCCAGGACTGTGAACGGGGTTCTACTGTGGTATCACCCTTCCTCTAAAGAGCTGTCATAACCATGAAAACCTTGTAAGCCAAAACAAAACAAAACATAAAACCTCACCATTCCCACAGACCCTTACTAGACCTGAAGTCCAGCCTTCCTAGCTCAGCCCATTTACAAGTTCATCATGTAACTTCTCTGTGCCAGGCCCCTGTGCTAGCTGCCGAGGATATAATAGTACTAGGAAAAGTGCCTGCCTTCATTGAGCTTACTTGCAGGAATGGATTAGAGATTTTTTTCCCCCAAAACAGAGATCACCATGTGTTATGCCAGCATCACCTATCGTCATTCATCTGCCTACTCCATTTTTACAATTAGAAAAATTCTCTAACATACGTTAGATACCAAGATTTGTTAGAAAAATAAAATAAGGCCTGTAATCCCAGTACTTTAGGAGGCTGAGACAGGAGAATTGCTTGAGACTAGGAGTTCGAGACTAGGAGTTCAAGACCAGCCTAGGCAACATAGTGAGACCCTGGGTGTGGTGACAAGCACCTGTAGTCCCAGCTACTTGGGAGGCTGAGGCAGGAGGATTACTGGAATCCAGGAGTTGGAGGCTGCAGCGAACTATGATGGCACCACTGCACTCTAGCCTGGGCGACAGAGAAAAACCCTTTCTAAAAAAATAAAAAAGAAAACAAAGTAAGACAATATATACTAGAGTTATTTAGCCTTTTAGCATGATCTTCACCTGAATTTTAATAACTTTTAAAATAAAAGGAATAAAGTTCTCTTTACATATATTTACACACACATATACTCCTAAATCTTACCCCTTATTATTCCTGGTTATTAAACCAATGTGTTAAATACAAAACTGAACTTCAAAGACCATTTTAAATTACAAGTGTAACTTCAAAAAACAAACAAAAATTAAATGGCCTTTCTGGTACTAGAGGAAGCATTTTAAAAAGGGAATCTTGCATTTCATCACTACGTTAACTTTACAATATTGATCTGTCAAAGTGACACTTGACAAAGGTTCTCTTTCAGCTTCAAAAGATGAAAAGCTGGTCCTGTCAGTTGATAGTAGTTGCTGAAAATAAAACAATCCACTATAGGTTGGTGCAAAAGTAATTGCGGTTTTTGCAATTAAAAGTAATGTCAGAAACCGCAACTGCTTTTGCACCAATCTAATAGCTACTACCTAGACCCTAGTCCTGGTATTACCAAAAAAACTAGATGGTCCCTAATGGACAGGAAGAGACTCTTGGCTACAATAAATCAAAAAGGCACTACTCCCTGTTATTGAAATAAACACTCTAAGATGAACAGTGATATGACTGAATGTTAACAGCAAGTAGATTTTTTTTAATCCTTCATAAAATGTTGCAATTTCAAGGACAGCTGCTATCATATTCATGTATCAGTATCACCATCAAAAAGTTTCCAGTTGCCCTGTTTCTCTATGGAAAATTTTTATCTTCCTCCTATTATAACAAGTTTAGGGGGAGATAATGAGAAGTTAAAAGGAAGGGGTAATGACGTGCAAAGAGCTGAATATGAGGGTAGTTGTCAATGTTGAAAGAATCTATCATAACACTTCTGAATATCTAAGCTGGAAGGAAATGAGGACTGGATTGGGATTCAATTAATAGCCCACAGGGGATATTATAATCTACTTGTTTAATTATATGAACTGTGCACTAAGTGTGGCCTATTGCCAAACACAATCTCTCTCTTCCTTGGAACTAATTAAATGAGAAAGGATATAGGAAAGTCACGGAAACAAAAGAATAGAACTGCCAAACTATACTAGCTTCATAAAGTATGGTGCGTGCAGTCTCAGATATACTTATGTTTAAATATAGATATATTTAAAAGGCTACAGCAACATCTACCCTCTCCCTACAGTCTAGTCCAGTGAGGGGTTTTCCCTCCTCTCAAAGTCCAGCTCCAGGCTTCTTGTTCTACTTCAGGTACCTGATTATCTACGTTCAGTTTTGAAGTAGTTGATTATGTTTGAAGTGGTAGATGATTTTTCTAGTAATTATTCTTAGCTGCCTGATTATTTTAAAGTTAATAATGTGTAGGACCTCAAGAGGGCTTTAAAAACAAACCAAAACTACCTGGTTGAAACGACTGCTCAAACAATAAACTTTCAGTTAAATGTTCCTTTATTCTTTTTTCCTCTTCTTCCTTTTGTTGTTCTTTTGCAGATGGGAGAAGAGTAGCAACAACCTCTTTTCTTCCCAAAGCCTTCCTTTGGCTTTGCTTGGAAATTTAGAGATGGAATTTGTCTATTACACCATAGTGACAGGATTGAAAATCTCTACGATGAATCACACTTTGAACTTTAAGGGATTGTACAGTGTCAACACTTGCTTATGTGTCGACTGATCATCTGCATAAAATATGAACTCTGAGGGTAACACAAAAACAGGAAGATTTCCTTCCACTAACTCTGGTTGTCTTTTTTATTGATGCATCGGCACTGAATCCCCCTCGCTGCAGTTTCTGTTTTTACAGCCTCAAATCTATTTTGGACTTTTCTTAGATTCAGTTAAAAACTCCAAAGCATTTTGGCCATCTTGGCAACACTGGCTTCCTCGGAAAGCAGCTGAGACTGCTCCTCAGCTCCTTTGTCAGCATCTCTAGGCTGCACTGCCTGCTGGGATACTGGAGGACTCAAAATGCCTCTAATCAGAAGATTATTTAAAGGTTGTTTCAAAATAGGAATTTAGAAAAAGGCTAGAAACAAGATAGGAAAGAATGTGTGGCAGTATCTCCTAAAGCTTAACAAATGTAAACACATGACCCATCAATTTGATTACTAAATGTAACACCCCAAGGAAAATCCTTCTTACATCATGAAAACACATTCTATATTTTACACGTTTTTACCCACCACCACTATTCCTAATATCCCCAGAAGGAAAACCACTCACATGGACTTTTGCCATGGAATATCTGAATTAATTGTTTGATAGTTTGATAGTCACATGATAGAATTCTATCACCAATGCTAATCAATGATCCAAAACATTATGCAGAAATAGAGATGTTTCAAACAACATACACAATTTAACATATATATACAAAAATTCATGCTTTCTTATTTCATGTACATAAAGTACAAAACAGTTGAAAGTACAGGTGATCTATGCTGTTAAAAGTCAATTTAAAGGTTACTCATGGAGGTAGTACCTGGGAGGGGCACAGGAGTCATCTGCCCTTCTTTCTCTTGCCTAATTGCTCTGGCTGAAACTATGTTGAATAAAAGTGTTATGTGCTATGTAGAATGAAAGTTGAGACTGGCATCCTTGCCTTGTTTCTAATCTTAGAGGAAAAATTTTACTTTATACCACTGACTATGATATGCAAACTTTTCATATATGGTCCTTAATATGTTGAGGTAATTTTCTTCTTCTTTTTTTTTTTTTGAGATGGAGTCTCACTCTGTCACCCAGGCTGGAGTGCAGTGGTGCGATCTCTGCTCACTGCAAGCTCCACCTCCTGGGTTCATGCCATTCTCCTGCCTCAGCCTCCCGAGTAGCTAGGACTACAGGCGCCCGCCACTACGCTTGGCTAATTTTTTGTATTTTTAGTAGAGATGAGGTTTCACCTTCACCCAGGAGGCAGAGGTTGCAGTGAGCCGAGACCATGCCACTGCACTCCAGCCTGGGTGACAGAGTGAGACTCTGTTTAAAAAAAAAAGGGAAAGAAACATTAAGTTTATAAAGTCAAAAAGGAACAGTAAGCTAAGGTTAGTTTATTATTGAAGAAAGAAAAATAAAAATATACTTAGTGCAGCCTAAGTGTACAGTGTTTAATAAAGACTACAGGTCTCAATCTCCTGCCCTCGTGATCTGCCCGCCTCGGCCTCCCAAAGTGCTGGGATTACAGGTGTGAGCCACTGCACCCGGCCAAGGTAATTTTCTTCTAGTCCTAGTTTTTGAGAGTTTTCATCATGAAAGGATGTTGAATTTTACCAAGTGCTTTTTATGCATCTGTTGAGATGATCATGTCCTTTCTATTCTCTATTCCTTTAATGTTATGTATAACGTTTATTGATTTTTACATGTTGAATCATTCTTGCATCTCAGCATTCCCACTTGGTTACGATGTAGTATTTTTAATATGTTTGTTATATTTGGTTTTGTAGCATTTTTTTGAGGATTTTTGCCTCTATGTTCTTCAGGGATATTGACCTGTAGTGTCCTTTTCTTGTGGTGTCTTTGGCTTCAGTGTCCGGGTAATGCTGACCTCAAAATTAGTTTAGAAGTGCTTCCTGCTATTCACTTTCTTCGAAGTCAGTGAATGGGTGGTGGCTGACTGTGAAGGCTAGGACATTACTGTGCACTACTGTAGTCTTTATTAAACACTGTACACTTAGGCTGCACTAAGTATATTTTTATTTTTCTTTCTTCAATAATAAACTAACCTTAGCTTACTGTTCCTTTTTGACTTTATAAACTTAATGTTTCTTTCCCTTTTTTTTTTAAAAAGAGTCTCACTCTGTCACCCAGGCTGGAGTGCAGTGGCATGGTCTCGGCTCACTGCAACCTCTGCCTCCTGGGTTCAAGTGATTCTCCTGCCTCAGCCTCCCGAGTAGTTGGGACTACAGGCACTCGCCACCACGCCCAGCTAATTTTTTTTTTTTTTTTTTTTTTGAGTCAGAGTCTGGCTCTGTCCCCCAGGCTGGAGTGCAGTGGCACCATCTCGGCTCACTGCAAGCTCCGCCTCCCGGGTTCACGCCATTCTCCTGCCTCAGCCTCCCGAGTAGCTGGGACTACAGGTGCCCGCCACCACGCCCTGCTAATTTTTTTGTATTTTTAGTAGAGACAGGGTTTCACTATGTTGGCCAGGCTGGTCTCGAACTCCTGACCTCATGATCCACCTGCCTTAGCCTCCCAAAGTGCTGGGATTACAGGCGTGAGCCACCGCACCCAGCTGACATACTGAAAGTTCTGAAGGAAAAAACCTTTAACCCTAGAATAATGTATCTGGTGAAAACATTCTTCAAACATGAAGGAGAAATAAAGATGTTCCTAGACAAACAAAAGCTGAGGGATATCATCAACACCAGACCTGCCCTACAAGAAATGCAAAAGGGAGTACATCAATCAGAAAGAAAAGGACACTAGGGAGCAATGAGTCATCACTTGAAGGGATAAAAGTCACTGGTAATAATAAGCACACAGAAAGCCAGAATATTATAACACTGTAACTGTGGTGTCTATAATATTCTTAAATAGGAAGACTAAAGCATGAAGCTATCAAAAATAGTAACTACAACAACTTTTCAAGACATAGACAGTACAATAAGTTATAAATTAAAGCAACAGTCCAGGCATGGTGGCTCACGCCTGTAATCCCAGCACTTTGGGAGGCTGAGGCAGGCAGATCACCTGAGGTCAGGAGCTCAACACCAGCCTGGCCAACATGGCAAAACCCCTTCTCTAATAAAAATACAAAAATTAGCCAGGTGTGGTGAGGCAAACCTGTAATCCCAGCTACTTGGGAGGCTGAGGCAGAAGAATCACTTGAACCCAGGAGGCAGTGGTTGCAGTGAGCTGAGATTGCACCACTGCACTCCAGCCTGGGCGACAGAGCGAGACTCCATCTGAAAAAAAAAAAAAAAAAAAAAGGTAAAAAGCAGGAGGACAAAGTGTAAGTGGAGAGTCTTCATTAGTCTTCTTTTTGCTTGTTGGTTTATGCAAGCAGTGTTAAGTTATCAGCTTAAAATAAGGTTATAAAATAGTATCTGCAAGCCTCATGGTAACCTCAAATCAAAAAACATACAAAAGATAAACAAAAGGTAAAAAGCAAAAAAATTAAGTCATATTAGAGAAAATCACTTTCACTAAAAGGAAGAGAGGAAGGAAAAAAGGAAGAGAAGGCCACAAAGTAACTGAAAAACAAACAAGATAGTAAGAGTAAGCCCTTATCAGTAACAACGAATGTAAATGTACTGAACTCAGCAATCAAAAGACATATGTGGCAGAATGGATAAAAAAAAAGAAGACTCATTTATCTGTTGCCTACAAGGAACACACTTCACCTCCAAAGACATACATAGTCTGAAAATAAGGTGATGGAAAAGATTCCCTGCCAATGAACCCCCCCCCCAAAAAAAAGAGCAGAAATAACTATACTTATGTCAGACAAAATAAACTTTAAAAAAACTATTAGAAGAGACAAAGAATGCCACTATGTAATGACAAAGGGGTCAATTTAGCAAGAAGACATAACGATTGTAAATACATATACACTCAACACTGAAGCACCCAGATATATAAAGAAAATATTATTAGTGTTAGAGAGCTAGAACTCCACATAAATAATACCTGGACACGTCAATGCCCCACTTTCGGCACTGAACAGATCTTTCACACAGGAAATTAAGAAACAATGAACTTAAATCTGAATTATAGACCAAAAGGATCTAATACATATTTACAGAGTATTTCACCCTCTAAGAGCTGCAGAATACACATTATTTTCCTCAGCACATGGGCCATTCTCAAGCACAGACCATATATTAGGTCACAAGTCTTAAAACATTAAGAAAATGAAATTTGAAAACGTACAAGACTATCAACAAAAAACAAGCAGATACATACACAAATAGTCACCTCCTAAATTTTGTGATTGAGATAATACTGCCATTCCCACCTGGCTCAGGTGCCAGCAGGAGGAGGGCGCCCTCCAGATTCTGCAGGAGAATGGGGAGGACTCTTCCTTGCCCTGGCTGTGCCTCCACCACTGCCACAGAGGTCTGAGATACAGCACCCACAGCTTCCTACCCACCCAAGGCCAGGCCAGGCCGGCCCTGCAGAGCTCCTACTCCTCCTTCCCGGCCCCCAGACTTGCTGCTGCTGCCATCACCAGTGCAACGCCAATACAACCCCTGCTGCTGTCGCCCTCAATGCATCAGTCCTCCCCACAAGGCTCCTACCACCTGATCACCACTGGAGCCTGGCCACCGCTGCAACCCTGCTCCCGCCCTGGCCGCAGCCAGCTGCCCTCCTACCGCAGCCGCCCTCCTACCGCTACAGCATGTTGCAGTCTCTGTCGCCGCCACCAACCAGCAGCAAGGTGAGCCGCGGTGTTGCAGGCTCCAGCCTCCAGCGTGCTACAGGGGCTCCCTCCTCCTCCTGGCATGGAATAACTGGGCAGGTAAAGCCAGAAAAGCCTGTAAGAGGATGCATGGGGTGGTAGTGTTAGAGCCTCACCTTGTCATGCCGGCCACTGGGTGGCAGGGGCTGGTTTCAGTGAAGGCACTCACCGCGACCCTCCAAAGTCCAGCCTCTCCTTTTGGTCCAAGCTGGCCAGGAACTGGGGCCTGGGGTGGGTGCTGGAGACACCACAGTGCCAGGCTCCCCACTCCACAGGAACTGCTGGGCCAACCCAGGCTACACTCCTCAGGGAGCAGGAGCAGCAGAAACTCAGACCCAGCCAGCCCTCCGCACCCAACTGCCAGTTCCCGTTACTGACGCCTCCACTCACAGGACACTGTCCCCCATGGTGTCCACTACTCCATACCTGGGGGTCACAGTCAGTCTCTGCGCCACAGACCCAGAGTGCAGGGGCCCAGGAAATGTGGCCGATGTGGGGGCCCTGCCGTGCTCAGGATTCCCGTGAAACAGCTGTGCGCCCCCTGTGCTCCAGCAAAGGAGGATCAGGGCAGGGCCAAACTCAGGGCAGGGCAGGGTAGAGCAGGCCCAGGGTAACACAAGGTGGAGGCAGGACAGGGTCAACCAGGGCAGGTTTATGGCGAGGGGCAAGGCCAGAGCCGGGAGCAGGGTAGGTGCAGGGCCAAGACAGTGGCAGCTCCAGGGCAGGGCTAGGGTTAGGACCACAGTTATGTCCAAGGCCAGTGCCGTGGAAAGGACAAGGGCAGGGGGAGGGCCAGGGTCATCTAACGACCAGGGACAAAGCTAGGCCCAGAGCAGGGACAGGACAGGTACCTGGCAGGGCCAGGATCTCAGACAAGGCCATGGCAGGGCCAGGGCCATGTTCAGGTCTATGCTATGGCTGGTCCAAGACAGGGCCAAGCCAAGGCTAAGGTGAGGGTCAAGGTAAAGCCAGAGCAGGGTCAAAGCTAGGGTAGGGCCAAGGCAGGGCCAGGACAGGGAGGGCAGGGCAGGGCAGGGCTAGGGAACAGCCAGGGCAGGACCAGGGCCATGGCCATGGCAGGGGTTCAGGGCAGGGGCAGAACAAGGGCAAAGACAGTGCAGATTCATGGCACAGCCAGGTCCACGACAGGGTCAGGGCAGGCTCTGGACCATGGCAAAACCAGAGACAGAGCTGGGGTAGGACAGTGGCAGGACTAGAGTCAGGGCAACAGACAGAGCAGTGCAAGGCCAGGGCAGGGCCAGGCATTTCAAAGTCGGGATAGGGTAAGGGCCAGGGCAGAACCAGGGTAAGGTCTCAAGCAGGGTAGGGCGAGGGCCAGGACAGGTCCAGAGCAGGGCCATGGAAGGGCCAAAACAGGGGCAGGGCCAGGACCAGGGAAGGGCCTGAGAAGGGTAGGGTCAGGGCCAAGGCCAGGGTAGGGACAGGGCCAGGGATATGGCAGGACCAGGGGCAAAGCCAAACCCAGGGCTGAGCCATGGTATGGTATGGCCAGTGCAGGACAGGACCACAGCCAGTCCATAGAGAGGGCAGGGCTGATGTCAGGGCAGGGCCAAGCTAATGCCAGGGCTAAGGCAGCGTCAGGGCATGTCCAAGGTGGGGCCAGGGCCAGAGCTGAGCTAGGGAACGGCCAAGGCAGGGTAGCGCAAGGCAATGGCATGGCCAGGTCAGTGCCAGGACAGGACAGAAGAGGGCAAGGCAATGGTAGGGGGAGGGGAGGGAAAGCACAAGGCAGGGCCAGGACACCTTCAAGTCCAGTTAAGGCTCAGGGCCAGAACTATGGGAGGACAAAGGCCAGGGCCAGGACTGGGTCCAGAGCAGGGCCTAGCCAAGGCTTGGATGAGGGCCAAGGTAGGGCCAGGGCAGGGTGACACAGCCAGAGCACGGCAGGCCAGGGTGGTGCCAAGACCAGGGGCAGACCGGTGCCAGCTCAGGGCCAGGGAAAGACCAGGGATAGGGCAGAGCCAGAAAAGGGTTTGGGTCAGGGCCAGGGCCAAGGCAGAGCCCTTACATGGGCAGCCATGGCAGGGCAGGGCCAGGGTAGTCCAGTGCCCAGTGAGGGCTGGGTCAGGGCAGGACCAGAACTGGGGCAGGGTCAGGGCGAGGACAGAACCAGGGCAAGGCAGGGTCATGGCCAGGGAAAAACCAGGGGCAGGGTCACAGCCGGGGACATAACAGGACCAAGGCCAGGGCCAGGACAGTGCCAGGAGCAGGGCAGGGATATGGCACGGCAAGGGCTTGGGACAAGGCAGGGTCAGGGCCAGGGCCAGTGGAGGGCCAGGGCAAGGCTAGGATAGCACAGGGCCAAGACATGGCAGAGCCATTGCAGAGCAAGGACCGAGTCAGGGGATGGCAGGCAGGGACAGGGAAGTCCAGGGCCAGGGCCAGAGTCAGGTCCGGGACATGGACAGGGCAGAAACAGAAATATGGCAGGATCAGAAAGGTGCCAGGGCAAGGGCAAGGCCAGAGAAGGACCAGGGAAAAAGAACGGCCAGGGAGGGCCCAGAACAAGACCACGCCAAAGACAGGGCCAGGGCAGGGCAAGGTCAGGGTAGAGCAGGGCCAGGGTAGGGTAAGGGTAGGGTCAGGGCAAGGCCAGGGCCAGGGCCAGGGCAGGACTAGGATAGCACAGGGCCAAGGCAGGGCCAAGGCAGGGCCAGGGCAGGGCAGGCCCAAGGAGGGGCCAGAACAACGTCAGGACCAGGGAAGAACCAGGACCACGACAAGGCAAAGCCAAGGCCAGGGCAGGGCAAGGTCAGGGCCAGAGCAAAGTAAGGACCAGGGCAGGCCAGGACTACGGTAGCATAGGGCATGGCCAAAAACAAGGCAGGGCCATAACAGGGGCAGGACAAGAACCAGGGCCCAGGTAAGCCTAGGACGAGGGCCAAGGTAGTGCCAGGGCTAGGTCAAAGCTAGGGTAGGGCCAAAGGAGGGCCGGGGCAGTCAGGGCAGGGCCAGGGGAGCATAAGGCCAAAAGAGGACAGGGCCAGGACACTGCCAAGACCAGGGCAGGGCCAGAAAATGGCCAGGGCAGGGACAGGGCCATGGCCATGACAGACGCAGGACCAGGTTCGGGGTAGGAGCAAAACATAAGTAAGGACAGTGCAGGTTCATGGCACAGCCAGGGTCCAGAACAGGGTCAGGGCAGGGCCAAGGAAGGGTCTGGGCCACGGCAAGACCAGCGATAGGGCTGGGGCTAGGACAGTGACAGGGCCAGAATCAGGGGAAGGGCCGAGCAGTGCAAGGCAAAGGTAGGGCCAGGCATTTCAGGGTCAGGGCCAGGGCAGAACCAGGGCAAGGTTTCAAGCAGGGAAGGGCCAGGGTCAGGGGCTGGGTTAGGACCAGGGCACGGCCAGAACAGGGGACGGGCAAAAGCAGGGTAAGGGTCAGGGCCAAGGCCAGCGTAGGGACAGGGCCAGAAATGTGGCAGGATCAGGGGCAAGGCCAAAGCCAGGGCTGAGCCAGGGCAGGGCATGGTATGGCCAGTACAGGACAGGACCAGAGCTGCTCCATACAGACGGCAGGGCCGAGGCCAAGGCAGGGCCAGGCTAGTGCCAGGGCTGAGGCAGTGTCAGGGCATGTCAAGAGCGGGGCCAGGGCCAGAGCCCAGCCAGGGCACGGCCAAGGCAGGGTAGGGCAGGGCAATGGAGTGGCTGGGTAAGTGCCGGGACAAGGCAGAACAGGGGAAGGTGATGGTAGGGGCAGGGCAGGGACAGGCCAAGGGAGGGCCAGGACACCTCCAAGTCAAGTTCAGGGCAAGGGCTATGGCAGGAGAAAGGCCAGGGCCAGGGCCAGGTCTGGCTAGGGCCAGGGCAGGGTCAAAGCCAGTATAGGGCAAGGGCAGGGCCAGGGCCAGGGCAGGGTGATGACACAGGCAGAGCACGGCAGGGCAGGGTGGTGACAAGACCAGGAACAGACCAGTGCCAGCTCATGGCTAAGGAAAGGCCAAGGCCAGGGAAGAGCCAGGAAAGGGTCTGGGTCAGGACCAGGACCAAGGCAGAGCAGGGCCAGGGCTGTGGCAGAGTCAGGGCAGGTCTTTGGCAGGGCCAGGTTCCAGGCCAGGGCCAGGGCAGCAGCAGGGGCATGGCCTGGATAAGGGCAGGGCCAAGGATATGGCAGGACTAAGGTCAGGGTCAGGGTTTGCACTGGGCCAGGACAGGGTCAAGGCAGGTCCAGGACAAGGCAGGCCAAGACATGACCAAGGCCAGGTCAGGGCCATAACAAGACCAGGACCATGACCACTGGCAGGACCAGGACCATGGCAGGACCAGGGTCAGGACAAGGGGCAGGGCCAGAGCCAAGGCAGGGTCAGCGCAGTTTCAGGGAAGGTCCAGGGCAGCAGCAGGGCCAGGGCAGGGCAAGGCCATTGCAAGGCAGGGCCAGGGTAGGGTAAGGGTAGGGCCAGGGCGAGGTCAGGGCCAGGGCGAGGTCAGGGCCAGGGCAGAACCAGGACAGCACAGGGCCAAGGTAGGGCCAGGGCAGGGCAGGGCCATGGAGGGGCCAGGGCCAAGGCATGGCCAGTGTGGGGTCTGGGCATTGTCAGGGCCAGGCCAGGACCAACACAGGGCCAGGGACCGGGCAAGCATCAAGGCTGGGCCACAGACAGGGCCAGAGCAAGGGCAGGGCCAGGAGATGGCAGAACCAGGGAGGGTCCAGAGCAAGGGCAGGGCCAAGGCAGAACCAGGACCAGAACAAGGCAAAGCCAAGGCCAGGGCAAGGCCAGGGCAGGAAAAGGCCAGGGTAGGACAAGGCCAGGGGTAGGGCAAGGCCAGGGGTAGGGCAAAGCCAGGGTAGGGCCAGGGCCAGATCAGGGTCAGGGCAGGGTAGAGCTAGGGTAGCATAGGGCATGGCCAAAAGCAGGGCAACAGAAGCAGGACTAGAAACAGGGCACAGGCAAGCCTAGGGTGAGGGCCAAGGTAGGGCAAGGGCTGGGTCAAAGCTAGGGTAGGGCCAGGACAGGGCCAAGACCAGGGCAGGGCCAGGGAACAGCCAGGGCCAGGGCCAGGGAACAGCCAGGGCAGGGCCAGGGCCATGGCAAGGGTAGGACCAGGTTCGGGGCCAGAGCAAAACACGGGCAAGGACAGTGCAGGTTCATGGCACAACCAGGACCATGGCAGAGTCAGGGCAGGTCCTTGGCAGGGCCAAGGCAGTGGCAGGTGCAGGCCCTGGATAAGGGCAGAGCCAGAGCCAGAGCCAGAGTTATGGCAGACCCAGGGCCCGGGCTGGGCCAGGACAGGGTCAGAGCCAGGCCATAGTGAGGGCAGGGCAAAAACTAAGGCAGGGTCAGGGAAGGTCCAGAGAGGGTCCAGTGCAGGCAGGGCCAGGGCACAACCAGGGCAGGGTAAGGCAGGACAATGGCACCACTGGGCCACGGCAGGGAGAGGTCAGCACCAGGGGAGAGCAGAACAGGCAGGGCCATGCTGGGGCCAGGGCAGGAATGGGCCAAAGCAGTGCCGGGATAAATCAGGGCCAGGACATGACCAAGACCAGGTCAGAGCCATAACAGGACCGGGACCATGACCATTGGCAGAACCAGGGTCAGGACAAGGGGCAGGGCCAGAGCCAAGGCAGGGCCAGCGCAGGTTCAGGGAAGTCCAGGGCAGAGGCTGGGCCAGGGCCTGGGCCACGGAAGGGCCAGTGCAAGGGCAGGGCCAGGGCAGGGCCGGGACAGTCCAGGTAACGGTAGAGCAGGTCCAGGGCAGGGCCAAGGAAGAGGCAGGGCCACGGCATAGCAAGGCCAGGGTAGCACAGAGCCAAGAAAGGACAGGGCAGTTAGGAGCCAGAAAAGAACCACGGCCAAGGAAGTGCCAGGTCCAGGACAGGGCCAGAAGGAGGACAGGGCCAGAGCTAGGTCAGGACCAGGGCCAAGTCAGGGTCAGGGCTATGGCAGGACAAGTGGCAGGGTAAGGGCCATGGCAGGAGCAGGCAGAGGGCCATGGGTG
Source organism: Hylobates moloch (assembly GCF_009828535.3). Lineage (NCBI taxonomy): Eukaryota > Metazoa > Chordata > Mammalia > Primates > Hylobatidae > Hylobates > Hylobates moloch. The sequence continues at coordinate 70,921,772 of NW_026652280.1, read as the reverse complement.
TGGCCAAGGCAGGGCCCTGGCATGAGCATCGTTGGGCAGGGCAGGGCCAGGGTAGTGCAGTGTCCAGTCAGGTCTGGGCCAGGGCAGGACCAGAACTGGGACAGGGCCGAGGCCAGGGCAGAACTGGGGCAGGGTCACGGCCAGGGACAAACCAGGGGCAGTGTTACAGCCAGGGACATGAGAGGACCACGACCAGGGCCAAGACAGTGCCAGAGGCAGGGCAGAACCGGGGCCAGGGCAGGGATATGGCAGGGCTAGAAACAGGGCCAGGTCAGGGCCAGGGCCATGGCAGGACCAGGGCTAGGGTAGCACAGGGCTAAGGCAGGGCAGGGCCAGCGTAAAGCAAGGACCGGGCCAGGAGATGGCAAGGCAGGGACAGGGAAGTCCAGGGCCAGAGCCCGGTCAGGGACATCAACAGGGCAGGGCCAGAAACGTGGCAGGACCAGAAAGGCGCCAGGGATAGGGCGAGGCCAGAGGACAACTAGGGAAAAAGAATGGCCAGGAAAAGGCCGGAACAAAGGCAAAGCCAGGGTAGAACCAGAGCCAGGGCAGGCCAAAGACAGAGCCAGGGCAGGCCAAAGACAGGGCCAGGGTAGGGCAAGGCCAGGGTAGGGCAGGGACAGGGTAGGGTGAGGGTAGGGCCAGGGCAGGACTAAGATAGCACAGGGCCAAGGCAGGGACAGGGCAGGGTTGGGCCGAGGAGGGGCCGGGGCCAAGGCATGGCCAGTGTGGGGCCTGGGCATTGCCAGGGCCAGGCCAGGACCAACACAGGGCCAGGGACTGGGCCAGGTCCAAGGCTGGGCCATGGACAGGGCCAGAGCAAGGTTAGGGCTAGGGAGAAAGCAGAACCAGGGAGGGTCCAGAGCAAGGGCAGGGCCAGGGCAGAACCAGGACCAAGACAAGGCAAAGCCAAGGCCAGGGTAGGGCAAGGCCAGGGCAGGTCAAGGCCAGGGTAGGAAAAGGCCAGGGTAGGACAAGACCAGGGAAGGGCAAGGCCTGGGAAGGGCAAGGCCTGGAAAGGGCAAGGCCAGCCACCAGCAGTGCAGCCCCCCTATGCTAGGGTAGCATAGGACATGGCCAAAAGCAGGGCAAGGTCATAACAGGGGCAGGACTAGAAACAGGACCAGGGCAAGTGCTGGACCAGGGGATGGTGGGGACAATACAGGGCCAGGACAGAGGATGGCAAGGCAGGTCCTTGGACAGACTAGGCCCAGGGTCAGGCCAGGGTAGGGCCAGGGCCAGCACAAGGCCAGGGAGAAGGCAGGACCAGGGCCAAGGCACTGCCATGGCAGAGCAGGGCCAGTGCAGGGCCAATGCAGGGTGAGGGCAAGGCTGCGTCATAGAAGGGCAGGGCAGGACCAAGGAAGGGCCAGGGCAGAGCCAAGGCAGGGTTAGGGCCAGGGTGAGGAATATGGTAGGACCACGGCTGGGCCCAGGCTGGGACGCACAGGGCAGATCATGGCCTGTGCAAGGCAGGGCCAGAGCCAGGCCATAGAGAGGGAAGGGCCAACATCAAGGAAGGGTCAGGGTAGGTCCAGAGTCAAGGCAGGGCCATGGCAGTACCAGGGCAGAGTAGGGCATGGGAATGGCAGGACTGGGCCATGGCAGCACCTCGTCAACTCCAGGGAAGGGCCAGGGCAGGGGCAGGGCCTGGATAACAGCAGGGCCAGGGCCAGAGATATGGCAGGACCAGGACAGAGTCAGGGCCAGGGTCAGGCCATAGTGTGGGCAGGGCAAAAGCCAAGGCAGGGTCAGGGCAGGTTCAGGGAAGGGCCAGCACCAGGCAGGGCCAGGGCACAGCCAGGGAAGGGTAAGGCAGGGCAATGGCACCACTGGGCCATGACAGGGCAAGGTCATTGCCGGGAGAGGGCAGAACAGGCAGGGCCATGGTAGGGCCAGGGCAGGGACTGGCCAAGGCACGGCTGGGACAAATCAGGGTCAGGACATGTCCAAGTCCAGGTCAGGGACAGAACAGGACCAGGACCATGACCACTGGCAGCACCAGGGCCATGGCAGGACCACAGTTAGGAGAAGAGGCAGGGCCAGTGCCAAGGCCAGGCCAGCACAGGTTCAGGGAAGGCCCAGGGCAGAGGCAGGGCCAGGGCCTGAACCAGGTAAGGGCCAGTGCAAGGGCAGGGACATGGTAGCACAGGGCCAAGACAGGGCCAGGGTGGGGCCAGGGCAAGGCAGGGCAGGGCAGGGCAAGGTCCACGGCAGAGGCAGGGCAGGACCAGGCCAAATGCCAATGCACCAGCCCTCCCTACAAGGCTCCTACCACCTGGCCACTGCTGCAGGCTGGCCACCGCTGCAGGCCTGCCCCTACCCTGGCCGCAGCTGCTGCCTGCCCTCCTACCACTCTGGCACGCTGCAGTGTCTGTCGCTGCCATGAACTCACAGCGAGGCGAGCCACGGTGTCCCAGGCTCCATCCTCCAGCATACAGCAGGTGTCTCCTCCTCTCCCTGGCATGGGGCAGGTGGGCAGGCAAAACCAGAAAAGCCTAGAGGAAGATGCAAAGGGCGGTAGCATCAGAGCTTCACCTTGTCATGCCGGCCACCGGGTGGCAAGGACCAGTTTCAGTGAAGGGACTCACACCCACCCTCCGAAGTCCAGCCTATCCTTTCGGCCCAAGCAGTCCAGGAACTGGGGCCTAAGGTGGGTGCTGGTGACACCACAGCACCCAGCTCCCCACTCCACAGGAACTGCTGGGCCAACACAGGCTGCACTCCTGGGGGAGCAGGAGCAGCAGAAACTCAGACCCAGCCAACCCTCCGCACTCAGGTGCCAATTCCCATTCCAGATGCCTCCACTCACAGGGCACTGTCCCCCGTGGTGGCTGCTACTTCATATCTGGGGGTGCCAGGCAGTCTCTGTGGCATAGACCCAGAGTGCAAGGGCCTAGGAACCACGGCGGATGTGGGGGCTCTGCCATGCTCAGGATCCCCATGGAAACACTGTGCACCTGCCACGCTCCAGTATGAGCAAGAGGCGGTCGCCCTCTGGAGTGTGGAGTCCACAGAGAGGAGAACTGCTCCTTCCTTGGATGCCACCACTGTTGCTGCCACCTCTGCCAACAGCCACCAGCAGTGCAGCCCCCGATAGCACCCAACTTACCCTCCTCCAAGGCTAGTCCTGCCCTCAGTATTGCCCCCAACCTGCACCCCCCCAATGCTGCCAGCAGTGTAGCACCTAATAATGCCCCTAACCTGTCCTCCTCCATGGGCGTTGCAGCCCCAGAGAGTGCTGATAATACACTCCCCACCATGGGCAATGCAGCCCTGTATAGTGCTACCAACCAGTACCCCCAACGTGGGCAGTGACACCCCGGATAGCCCCCACAAACCACCCCCCACTGTGAAAACTGCAGCCACGGATAGCCCCTGCCCTACCACTCTGGTCGGGCTGCAGTCTGTGTCGCCAACAACACCAACTGCAGTGAGGCTACCCACTGGGCCGCAGGCTCTAGCCTCCAGCAGCCGGGCATGGAGCAGCTCTCACTGATGACCACCTCCTACCACTTCAAACACGCTGCCGTCTCCATGGCCGTCTTCTTTGACTACATCAAGAGGAATTTTGGAAACCATACAATCATATTGAAGTTAAATAATACGCTCCTGAATCACTAGTGAATCAATGAAGACACTAAGATGAAAATTGAAAAATTTCTTGAAACAGAAGGTAATGGAAACACAATATATCAAAACTTATGATGCACAGAAAGCAGTACAAAGGCAGAAATTTATAGCTGTAAGTGCCTACCATCCAAACAGAAGAAAAACTTCAAATAAACAATACACCTTAAAGAACTAGTAAAGAACAAACTAAACCCAAAATAAGACAAGAAATAATAAAGATCATAGAAGAAATAAAGTTGAAATGAAAAAAATACACAAGATTAAACAAATGTTGGTTTTCTGGAAAGTTAAACAAAATTGACGAACTTTTAGTCAAGTTAAGAAAAAAGAGAGAAGATTCAAATAAAATTAAGAGACAAAAAAAGGAGATATTACAAATGACACTTCAGAAATTCAAAGGATCATAACTGGCTATTGTATGTCAATAAATTGGAAAGCCTAGTAGAAATGGACAAATTCCTAGTCACATACAACCTACCTAGGTTGAACCGTGAAAACATCCAAGACCAGAACAGATCGGTAACAAGTAATGACATTGAAGCCATCAGAAAAAGTCTCCCAGTAAAGAAAAGCCCAGGAACCGATGTCTTCACTGCTGATGGCTTCACACCACACATTTACAGACCTAGTACCAATACTACTCACACTATTTTAAAAACAGGAGGGAATACTTCCAAACTTATGCTATGAGGCCATTATTAACCTGATACCAAAATCAGACAAAGACATCAAAAAAGCAAACTACAGGCCAGTATCTCTAATATTGGTGCAAAAATCCTCAACAAAATACCAGCAAATCAAATTCAACAATACATTAAAAAGATAATTCATCATGGTCAAGTGGGATGTATCCCTGGGATGCAAGGGCCATTCAACACACAATCAGTGTGATACACCATATCAACCGAATAAAGGACAAAAACTGTATGATCGTGTCAATTGAAACTGAAAAAGCATCTGATGAAATTCAACATCCCTTCATGCTATAAATCATCAAAAAACCGGGTACAGAAGAAACATACCTCACCATAATAAAAACCACACGAGAGAGACCCACAGCTAGAATCACATGGAATGGGGATATATGGAAAGCTCTTTCTCTAAGATCTGGAACATGATAAGGATGCCCACTGTCACCACTGTTATTTAACATAGTACTGGAAATCCTAGTTAAAGCAAAATCCTAGCTAAAGCACCCCCAAACCGCCCCCTCCCCGCACCGTGGGCTCTGCAGCACCCCATAGCGCCCTCAACCCAAAACCCCCCACCTGCCCTCGTGGGCAGTGCAGCCCCAGATAGCACCCTTAACCCACCTCATGGCTGCCGGCAATAAAGTCCGGGATAGCACCCCCAACCCGCTCTCCGCCAAGGGCAGTGCAGCCCCCGATAGGGCCCCCAGCCCACCACCACCCCACCCCACCGCCGTGCAGGCATCACAGCCCCAGGTAGCGCACCCAACCAGCCACCCAAGGCAGCCAGTGACACCCAAGATAGGGCCCCCAACCCACCCCAGGCCTCGGGCAGTGCAGCCCTGGATAACGCACCTACCCTGTTGCCTTTCTATGCTCCGGCCACCCGCAGTGTCAGTCCCTACCATCAGCTGCAACAAGGCGAGCCAGCGAAGCCAGCCACAGTCCCGCATGTGGCAGGGGGAACCTCCTACTCTAAGCTAGGTACAGAGCAACTGCAAACGCAGACACAAACAAGGCTGGAACAGCGCGACTCTGCCCCTTAGCATGCTTTAGATACCGAGTTTATAAATTACATGTTTTGATTGGATGAGAGGAAAACTGCTAGGCCTACTCTGATTGGACTTTATCTTTACGTTTGGATTGGTTAACCTAAGACTTGCCTTCATCCAATCAGAACATGAAAATAAAGTCCAATCAGAGTAGGCCTAGCGGTTTTCTCTCATCCAATCAGAATATGAAGTCCAGGAACCCCGTTTGCATAACCTCAGTAATATAACCCATGCTAAGGGGGAGTCGCGCTATTGTGGGCTGTTTTGTGTCAACCTGTCAGGCAGCTCAGTTTGTAGCTTAGGAAAGATGGAAGCAGAGTCCCCTGCCACACTCTGGAAGCTGGAGGCTGGAGCCTGTGGCACCAGGGCTTGCCTCTGTGTGGTGTGTGATGGTGATGGAGCCTGAAGAGCTGATGGAGTGTAGGAGGTGGCTGGCAGTGAGAGCTGCTTCTGTGCCTGCCTGCAGAAAGGAAGGAGGAGGCACCTACTACAGGCTGGAGGCTAGAGCCTACGGGATTGCAGCTGGCCTCGCTGGCTCACCTCACTGGCTCATCTCGCTGAAGTTGGACACTGCATCCGGCCAGAGTGTAGAAAGGCGATGGGGTAGGTGCACAATCCGGGGCTACACTGCCCATGGCTGGGATCTGGTTGGGGTGTTATTCCCGGTGGCACCACTTTAGGTGTGCTAGGGTGTTATTCTGGGCGTCACTACTTTAGGTGGGCTATCCAGGGCTGCACTGTTCACCGTGGGTGGGGGGCCGCTATCTGGGGCTGCAATGCTTGAGGCAGGGGAGAGGTTACGGGCAGTATTGGGTGCTACACTGCCGGTTGTGGGGGAGTGGGGCATGCAGGGAGGTGCTTGAAGGCGGGAGTTTCGGGTGCTATCGAGGGCCAGACTTCCAATGATAGAGGGTGGGTTGGGTGCACTATTGGGGGCTACACTGCCCTCAGCGGGGCAGGTTGGGGCCGCTATTGTGGTTATACTGCTGGTGCCATGGGGCTGGGAGGACTGGTCGGGGCGCTGACTGGAGCGGCTTCATTGCCCACAGTGGAGTGGGGGTGCTATCCGGGGCTGCACTACCCATGGCCGGGGGCTTGTTGGGGGCGCTATCTGGGGCTGCAATGCCTGCGGCTGGGGATAGGTTAGGGGCAGTATCGGGTGCTACACTGCCGGTGGGAGGGGGGGCAGAGGAGCGGGGAGTGCAAGGAGGTGCTTGGCGGGGGGGTTCGGGCGCTATCAGGGGCCAGACTGCCGATGATAGAGGGTGGGTTCAGTGCGCTATTAGGGGCTACACTGTCCGCGGCAAGGGTCTGGTTTGGGGGCGATACCCTGCGGGGCCAGGTGAGGTGGTGGAGTGGGTTGTGGGCACCTTCGGGAGCTGCACTGTGGTCAGTGGGGACGAGTTAGGGGCGCTATCAGTTGCTGCACTCCCTGTGGCGGGGCTCAGGTTTGGTGCACTGTCGGGGGCTACACTGCCTGCAGCGGGGTGCGGGTTGGGTGCGCTATCCAGGGCGTCATTCCCTGCAGTGGGGGATGGTTGGGGGTGCTATCCGTTATCTGGGGCTGTACTGCCCATTGTGGGGAGCAGGTTCGGGGCCTTAAGAATCCATGGCTGAACTATTCGCCGCCGGGAGCAGGTTGCAGTGCTCTCCGGGACGTCACTACCTGCAGCCAGGGGGTTGGTTGGGGGTCCAATACATGGCTGCATGGCTCACGGCAGGGGGCAGGTTGGGGGAGTTACCTGGTGCAGCAACGTCCGAGGCAGGGATAGGTTAGGAGCGCTATTGGCTGCTACACTGCAGTGGCAAAGCGGGGGTGTTAAGGGCGCTATCCCCGGGCCAACAGCGGGGCCGCGGGTTAGGGGTGCTGTTAGGGGGCTGCCCTGCCCATGGCGGCAGAGGTTGCAGCAACAGCAGTGGCCTCCAAAGTAGGAGCCTTCCTCCTTTCCTGGACTCCAGACTCCAGAGGGCGACCTCCTGCTCCTGCTGGAGCGCAGTGAGCGCACGGCATTTCCACGGGAATCCTGAGGATGGCAAAGCCCTCTGGTTCCGGGGCCGAGTCCTCTCGCTCTGTGTTGTGGAGACCGCCTGGGACCCCCAGGCTGGCCGGACACTGAGTAGCGGACACCATAGTGGGACAGGGCCCTGTGGGTGGAGGCATCAGGATCGGGAACCTGCAGTTGGGTGGGAGTGCTGGCTGGGTCTGAGTTCCTGCTGGCTCTGCTCCCCGAGGAGCGCAATCCCTGGTGGGCCCAGCAGTTCCTGTGGATTGGGGAGCCAGGCAATGTGGTGTTTCCAGGCCCCAGTTCCTGGCCAGCTTGGGCCAAAAGGAGAGGCTGGACTTCGGAGGGTGGATATGAGTGCCTACTGGCCCCTGCCACCCAGTGGCCAGCATGAGAAGGTGAGGCTCTAATGCTACCACTCCCTGCATTCTTCCCTAGGTTTTTCTGGCTTTGCCTGCCAGCTGCTCCGTGCCAGGTGGAGGAGGAGATGCATGCTGGAGGCTGGAGCCTGCAGATGGCCTGGGGCTGCTGCTCGCCTCGCTGTGGTTGGTGGCGGCTATGGAGACCAGCGCGCCAGAGCGGTAGGAGGACGGCCGGCTGCGGCCATGGCAGGGGCACAGCTGCGGCGGTGGCCAAATGGTAGGAGCTTTGTAGGGTGGGCTAGTGTGTTGAGGGCAACAGCAGCGATGGTTGTATTGACATTGGCGCTCGTGGTGGCAGCAGCAGCAAGTCCAGGGGCCAGGAAGCGGGGAGTAGGAGTGCTGCAGGGCCTGCCCGGCCAGGCCTTGGGTGTGCAGGAAGCTTCTATTGTACTGGCTTAGGATAGACAAATACATTAATAAAACAAAATACTGTACATAAATTGATCCATATATGCAATCAATCGATTTTTAAAAACATGACAAGAATATTGAATGGGGAAAGGACAGTCTTTTCAACAAATGGCACTAGAATGCCTGAACATCAACATGTGAAAAAAAATGAGCCAGCTGATTTCTACCTCACATCACACATACACAAGTATTTGAAATGAAACATAAACAAAACACAAAAGCTAAAACTACAAAACCCAAGAAGAAAACTTTAAGATAAAGTCTTCATGATATTGGAATATTCAAGGATTTATTAGCACACAGAAGGCACTACCCATATAATAATAAATTAATGAATTCATTTTTTACCTGACTCAAAAACTTTTGTTTTTCAAAATCACCAAGAAAAATAAGAAGTGAGCCACAGGTATTTGCAATACATTTATCTGACAAGAGACTTGACAAAAAATTCAATGTAAAAAATGAGCAAAAGACTCAAATGAACATTTTGGAAAAAAAATTCATGAATGATCAATAAACAAACTTTTAACATCTCAATATCACTCTTCACTAGAGAAACCAAAATGAAATACTACTGCATACTCACTCGAATGATTTAAATGACAGACAAAATTTCCCAACATCAGTTATTGCCGAGGCTGTGGAGCTCCTGAAACATTCATACTGATGTCGGCAGGGGTGTAAAATTGCACAACCACTTTCAATAATGTTGTGTTACTTTTTAAAGAAGCTTAAACCATGTGCCTACCCTGTGACTCCTAGTAATTCCAACAAAAGTGATGAAAATACAAAGTTGTGTAAACAAATATCACTTGCAGTTTTATTCATAATAGCCCAAACCATTCAAAATGCCCAACAGGTGAACATTCATTCACAAACAAGTGTACAATGTCCATAAAATGAATACTAGTTCAGCAATAAAAAGGGATAAACTGTTTACACATGCATGAACATGGGAGCAAGAGACTTCATGTTGAGCAAGGAGGCAGACACAATAGTGCATGCTGTATGACCCCACTGATAGGAAATCTGACAATGGGCAATAGAAACCAGGTCCATGGTTGTCTGGGAGAAGGATGGGAGCAGGACTGGCTGAGAAGGAGCACAAAGGAAGCTTCTGTGTTGTTGGAAGTGTTCTACATCTTGACTGGGATGGTGGCTATGTAGGATATATTACACATTTTTCAACACTCATCAAAATGCGTGCATAAAATCTGTACATCTTATCATTTGCAAATTACATCTCAATATAGTTACTTTATTTAAAACATTTCTACATTCAGCTGCTGTCACATGTGGCTGCTTTATCTCCTACTATCTTCTACTGATGGTGATGTTGCAGCGCTCAAGACATAGCCAGGTACCCTAGGACTGTCAGTATCAGGCCACTGAATATTCGAATATGTGTGATATTTTGTGTGTTTGTGTACACACACACAGAGTGAGAGAGAGAGAGAGAGAGACTTAAAAAGAGGAATTGATTGAGGCGTGTCGTGGGGGCTGACACATCTGAAATATGCAGGGCAGCCTGGCAGGTTGGAGGCCCAGGGAGGAGTTGGTGCTGCAGTCTTGAGTCCAGGTCAGTCTGCAGGCAAAATTCCTTCTTCCTTGGGGGACCTGTTTTTTCTCTTAAGGCCTTCAGCTGATTAAATGAGACCCATCCTCATTACAGAGTATCTACTTTGATCGAAGCCTGCTGATTTGAATGTTAATCATATCTAAAAACATACCTTCACAGCAACATCTGGACACTTAGAAGGTATAATGTTCACTATGCCTGTAGTCGCTGTGCCTGTTCTGTTTCCTTATGACAGCTTTATGTATTCCTGCAAATTTAAAAGCAGAATGACCAGAAGACCTCCATGGTGACTATTTTTGGGGATGGTGGGCCATTACAGCATTCTCATCTGTGACCCTTCATTGGCTCTTAGCATTTATTTGGATGTGGATTTTGGGGTCATCATGTGGTTTGTGGTTATACATTTACACATTGCAGTTGCTGAAGTGACATCGTGCAATACATTTTCTTTTGGTTCAGTTCCAGGTTAGGTGTGGTTTGAGGAACTCCAGACATTAAATGGGACATCTCAAGGAAAGATCTGGTTTGAGGTTGGTTTCAAGGTGTTCAGAGTAGGTCTATGTCAAGCTCTAGAGCCATTCCTTCAGGATTAGCCTCACTGGGCAATGGGGTGATTAACACTGGGCCAGGGCCCAGTTCCCTGGGTCCAGATTGGTTGCTTTTATTAGATCAGTTCCAGTAGAGTTTAGAGCTCTAAATGTATAAGGGAAGAACTTTCTATTTAAGAGGTGTCTTGGACCAGACTTGGGCAGGCCTGCATCTGTCTTGGCTTAGGTGAAGATATCATTCTTTGTGTTCTGCTGTGTCATGTCCTCTGAGGAATCAGAGCACAAGGAGACTCAGGATTTGATGTGTTCAGAGATATTCTGGGTACTTCTCCACATGTGGTCCCTGGATCAGCAGCATCAGCATCACCTGGAGGTTTGTTAGAAATGCAGATTCCTGGGCCCCAGTCCAGAGCTTCTGAATCAGCTACTCTAGGGATGGGGCCCAGCAATCTGTTTTAACAATCCAGGTGATTCTGATGCCCACTCATGTTTGAGAACCATTGTCATAGGGAAGTGGCTAGATGTATCTTACCTGCTAATCATGTTACAGTTAATCAATATTTTTGTTAAATTTTTTTTGTTTAACATTTGAGACCACCTTCCCCCATCCACACATATTTTATATTAATTGTCAGCATCATTTCTCTTTAAGCTGCTGAGATTGTTACCCCCTATCTTAGTACTCGGTTATCTTACTCTACAATCTGAGTATTTAACCTTTTGCCTCTTCTGCATTAGCACAAAACCCAATTTCCTCTTAAAGATCAACTCAGTTTCTAACTTAATCCTGATGTGTTTACCCCACATTGGGACTTTCCCTTTATTGGACTCCAGAAGTGCTTAACACCTAGATATGCTTTTAGTGCAGGGCTTGCATAGCTAGATTTTCAAAAATATCTGTTAAATGATGTTCCTGGTGCTTAATGACATCTCCCATGCAAATGAATTTTTTCAATCATTAGTAACAAAATAATATTTTAAAGGGCCATGTTCTTAGTTTACCTTTTGAGATAATGGGACATATTATTTTAAAGCATGTTCACATATAATTGAAAAGATGCACATTTAGGCCACGTTGCACTGTCAGTTTGGGGCTCATTGCCAGTAACAATGTTCATTTTGATTAGTCAAATTTAACAGTTTAATACAGTAGGCTGTATTCACACCTGGGGCTGCATTCACTGTGGAAAGAAGAGTTGAGTCATGCTTGAATTTTGCTAGACTCCTTGAAATATTGGTAATATCTTTTATTTTGTGTGTTACTCTTCTGGTTTACAAGCGACATTTCTAGTCAACTAAATAACATCCCATTGGCAGATCATGCACATAAAACATCAGGCAAATGCACAGTTGGGTGTTTCTGAACATTTTCTTCTGAGATAGTAATTTCATACCTTGGGTATCTAATAATTTTAGATGATAATATTAATATCTGTCAATGAATGTCTTTCTAGACTAATATGTTCTATGTATTTCTAGATAGAATTTAAAAAATATTTTCTTATGCTTTTCAGAACATAGGCATATGGCTAAAAAATAAAACAGTACAGACAGGCAGTGAAGTAAGAATTAAATTATCCACTGTATCCCCTCACACATACACTAAACCCCTAAATATTTTCCTAACCGTGTGATCACTGTACAGTTTCTCATATGTCTACATAGGAAAAAAAAAAGACAGCTAAAAATTGCAAACCTTTTATGCACATATACACATACATACACACATCCCAAATGGGCTCACATTCTGCTCATTGTTCTGCTTCTTGCTTTTTTTTTGCACTTAGTTATGAATGTCTTGGAGATACAGGTCTTACTCTTTTCAGTGCTGCATAGTATTTCATTTTATGAATGTGCCATAATGTATTTTAACAGTGCCCTACTGTGAACATTTAGATTACTTTAATTTTTGTGGTTGTACACCATGGTATAGCCAATGTTCTTATTCATATATCCTTTTTATATGTGAATACTTTTGCAGTTCATTCATAGGTACTATCATAGCAGTGAAATTATTGTACAAAAGGGTATGCTTGTTTAAAGTTTGATAAACCACTCAATATCATCCTCCAAAGAGATCACCCTAGTTTATCCTCTCCCTAACAGCATCCGAGAGAGTGTCTCTTTTCCTCGGGATTTATTATATGTTTTACATCTTTGTTTCTACCGTGTGGGTAAACCTCTGTTTATGATCTGGTCCCTGTAGTGTTGCTGCAGACTTGAAGAGGGTTTTTCTCTGTCCTTTTAGACTCCTTGATGTATTTTGTCTTTTCACAACTTCTAACACAAAGCTAAGTGTCATTTTTGGTGCCCTTTGCTAGCTTTTTCTGCTCACCAGCTTGCTTTAGAATTGACTAGCAAAGCGTAGGCACGTGGTGATTGGGGAAATGAAGTATTTTTTTTCAGGGTGATTTCATTGATGTCTAGTGTGTATGTGAGTGTTCTGGGCACAAAGCCCCAAAATAATATACAGGCTGTGAAATTTCAAATTTCCTACATGAAAATGCAAGTTTCACAAAACAAAAAGGAAATTTTGTTTGAATATACAAGAATGAAATATATAATCTCTGTGTATATAAACATCATTCTCAGTAAACTATCGCAAGGACAAAAAACCAAACACCGCATGTTCTCACTCATAGGTGGGAATTGAACAATGAGAACTCATGGACACAGGAAGGGGAACATCACATTCCGGGTACTGTTGTGGGGTGGGGGGTGGGGGGGGCGGGGACAGCATTAGGAGATATACCTAATGCTAAATGACGAGCTAATGGGTGCAGGAAATCAACATGGCACATGGATACATATGTAACAAACCTGCACATTGTGCACATGTACCCTAAAACCTAAAGTATAATAAAAATATATATATATTTGATACTCAAAAAATGTTAATTCCCATTCTCCCTCTCCCTGTGAACCTCTTAACATCAATGGATCTTTATCTAAATAGTGAGTTAGGAACTTTGAGAGGTAGAAATGTGAGACATTTTTCATTCTCAGAAGGATCTTAGAGTATTGCCGAATAAAGGAAAACTAACTTATGTAGAGTAATGGAGAACAACTAAGTACATATGTAGCACATTCGTGTTCTAAGCTATGGTCACCCTTCAGAGAAAGGCAGAGTCATCGGGAGCTTGAGTCTGACCTTGAAGGATGAAGAGTATCTAAGATATTTATCTTGAATGCATTGTTACTCTGTTATAACAAACAGCTTTTAAATCCAACCTGGTAAATCTAATCCGAGTGAATATAATTTTTTTTTTTTTTTTTTGAGATGGAGTCTTGCTCTGTCACCAGGCTGGAGTGCAGTGGCACAATCTCGGCTCACTGCAACCTCTGTCTCCCAGGTTCAAGCGATTCTTCTGCCTCAGCCTCCCGAGCAGCTGGAACTACAGGTGCGCACCACCACGTCCAGCTAATTTTTTTTTGTATTTTTAGTAGAGATGGGGTTTCACCATGTTGGCCAGCATGGTATCAATCTCTTGACCTCGTGATCTGCCCGCCTCGGCCTCCCAAACTGCTGGGATTACAGGCGTGAGCTACTGCGCCTGGCCATATAACCTTTTAATATATTAACACCTAGATGCTCTCTAAACTTGGGAGGTAAGAAAGTTGAGGGGTCAGAGTGGGAATTATCTGGGCCCCTTAAGGAGGCAGCATGAGCAAAGGTATGGGGTTGGAAGAGAAGGTGACGTGTGTGATATATGGCAGGACCTTAATGACTTACCTGATTGGAGCAGATGTTGCTACTGGCGGTGTAGTAGGTGAGCATTGGATGCTGTTGGGGCATGGGTCAGGAGATTCAGGTTTTATTCTTTGGCTGTGCTGCCCATTAGCTGTGTGGCCAAAGACAAGTCACTTCACTGGGCTGGGCTCAGCTTCTTTGTCTGTAGAACAGCAGTCTTAGATTGCAAGATCTTTATGGGTCTTTCCATTTCAGTAAGTACAAGGTTTGATGTGCAATTAGATTGCAGGGTGACTGGGGTAGATCTGGCTGGTCACGCTTGGTGAGGCTTGATGGCCAAGCTGAGAAAGTTGTACTTGAGGTGGTGGCCACTGGCCTTTAAAGAATGACATCAGGGGCCATGGTTGACCTCAACTTTTGCAGAGGGTAATGCAGTCTTTCTGTAACATCCTTAAATAGATACTGAGAAAATGTTTGGGGTGAGTTTATTTTGGTTTCTATTTTTAAGTAATAGTTAATTCTTTACATTTTGCTGCCTCATAGAAGACTGACGCCAGTTTACAACAGCCAGTAAAATTCACTTACGGATGGTAAAAACCATAAGAAGGTGGTGTTTATAAGGCTGTGTTACATTTTTTGCTTTTTGTTTTTTTGTTTGTGTCTTAGCAAACACTTTAGAGAGATTTCATTTGGAGACTGTAGCTATATTATCAAGTATTTAAACAAAATGGAAGCATTTCATTCTCCCTGACTGTGTCTGAATTCCAGTAGAGTGATGGAGAAAAGGCCCACAAATTTCTTTACTTTTATCCAATAGGCGAATTCTATTTATCTTCAGTTTATATCCCACATTGGATCAGAGCAAAAAAGAAGTTGAAAAGTGGACTTGAACTAGCAGGTGAAATTCAAATAGCTGTTTGTCACTGGGGTTATTAAATAGGATTTCACTGTTTTCTACGGTTCATGAAACAAATGTGTATCACCCTCTGGGGCACAGATAGCAGGTTCTTATGGAACAAGAGCAACAGGGTTCTCAAAAATCCTTGAGTGTGCAGGAGTCTTCGGTCTGACAGCGAAGGAGAGCAAAGGGGTATTACCTGGCAGTTCCAAGGTGATGAATCGAAATTGCCAAACACAAATAAGTAGCTGAAAATCCTTCGTTTTGTTCCCTTGAGTGGAATTCATAGACAGAGAAATGCAGACACTAATTAATTAGAAAATGTCACTGTGCCTTGTAGTAAAAGCATGTGATGCGTCCAGTGCCAGCAGGAGGGAACAGAACATTAAGCCTTTTTGGTTATTTTCCCACTTCATAATCCTGTCCTCCAAAATGATGGATTTTAAACTGGTGAATGGAAATGTACCATAGCGAAGACTTATTTTATGTTCCTTAAACCATTATTTGCCTATTTTTCAGAACACTATTTTTTTCTGGAACTTTATTTTCAGTTTTCAGAATTAAAGTTTGAAACCTGAGAAATCGCAGTAATGGTTTTATTTTTCGCAATTTGTATTGATTTCCTTTAGTGATCTGTCTGCAAGGATAAGATAAAGCACTAATTTTTTCTTTTGTTTTTTAGAATTCATTCTCTGTTCATTAATAGCAGTGTAGATTTATTACCTGTATGAAATAATTAATTAGCTAGACAGAAGCAAAGAATGTTAAAGCTAGCAGGAACTTTGGAGAACATTTAGTCCAATTTCTTTATTTTAACAGATCAGAAAAATCAGGTCTAGAGAATGTAGGTCATTTGTTCAAAGTTAAATAGCTTTTAGTGGTGGGTTGAGATTTGACTTTAGGTCACCTAGCCCTAAATTCAGCATTTTCCCTGCTCTACCATATGATACTAAATACTTTTCCATTTGCAAAATTGTTTAAACATAGGTCAGTATGTTATAGATATATATGTTTATTCTGATATACACAATATAATCTTTCGTGTGTGTATGTGTATGTTTACCTGTCTATAACCTCGATCCACCTGAAGAACATGCAGATGTTGGAAGCTTAGGCAATTTAAATCCAAAGTGAGAGGTAATGTTGCTTTTGTGTGGAATTTTTTTTCTTTCTAGGCAGAATTTCAGTAGCAAATAAAGAAGTGCGAACCAAACACTCACTGAGCGACAGATAGCATATTATATATTTCTTTTTATTTTTGAATGACACAGTGATTATAAAAATGCTTCAGTAGCTATAGTGTGAACATAATCAACTCTCGAATGCTGTTTCTCTCTACTGTTTTAGGTTTTGCAGTAGAAGAGTGTCTCTTTGTTTTGAATTACATATGTAAATTTCCTACGTATTGAGTGAAGAACAGGGGTGGAACTGGGTTAAAGTGCTACCATGGGAAATTAGACCCAAGGCAGGAGTTCATCATCTCACTTGCAGTAGAACAGGGTAGATATGATTGCATGACTGTTTCCACTCCCACTGCATGCCCTGCTAAAATGTGGTAGCCTTGCCACTCACAGTGAGGGCTGTATACTTTTGGTAGTAGCATCTGCTGGGAGCTTGTTGGAATCTGTAATCTAAGGCTCTACCCTAGAGCCACTGAATCAAGGTCTGCATTTTAGTAAGATTCCCAGATGATTCAAATGCATGTTAAGAAGCACTGGCTTATAGTACATTTTAGCAGAATGCTACTTTGTTAATTGCACGAAGATATCCATGATAACTTTGGATGTGAAATCTACCAGGCAGAAAAGCACTCTTCTTGAACCTTTCATTCTTGCCTTCATGCCTCAAATATTTGTCGACCTAGACTAGGTACCAGACTATGTTTTGGGGATGAAAGACAATTAAGACACTGATACAATTTGTTACTATACGAATTGTCTTTTATACTTTAAAACCATAGACTTGAAAAAGGAACTAAAAAAAGGTAGAAAAATGAAATTTTAATAGTATTTATTTCATCAGCTAAAAACTAGTTTGCTTTCATTAAAATATTAGTATACATGATTCATTTTTGAAAACCTGGTTTAGAGCTTTGTGATACCATTATGTGCAGTCTTTTTTTTTTTTTTTTTTTTTTGAGATGGTGTTTAGCTCTTGTTGCCCACGTTGGAGTGCAATGGCGTGATCTCAGCTCACTGCAACCTCCGCCTTCCAGGTTCAAGCGATTCTCCTGTCTCAGCCTCCTGAGTAGCTGGGATTACAGGTGCCCGCCACGACACCCGGCTAACTTTTGGTATTTTTAGTAGAGACAGGGTTTCAGTATGCTGGCCAGGCTGGTCTCGAACTCCTGACCTCAGGTGATCCTCCCACCTCAGCCTTCCAAATGTGCAGTCTATTTTTTAGATTTGGTTTTTATGGTTATCAAAGCTAGGGTGACCAAGCCTCCTCATTTGCCTAGAACTCAGGAGTTTCCCCAGATGTGGGGCTTTTCAAAGTGCTATGAATAGGTCTGCCCCATGCAGACTGGGACTGACAGCCACACTAGTCATAACTTAAAAAGATCTATCCCAAAACTATATAGGAATTGAAGAAATTTTTTGGGTCAAACTTACTAATTCATAACACTCATTTTTCAGCAAAAGTTTTTGTATAAATCAGCTGCTAAATTTTCACATTCTCTGATGATAGTTGTTCTTGGAAATAATGAAAACTATTACATATTGACCAGGCGCAGTGGTGCATGCCTGTAATCCCAGCACTTTGGGAGGCTGAGGTGGGCAGATCACTTGAGGTCAGGAGTTTGAGACCAGCCTGGCCAACATGGCGAAACCCCATCACTACTAAAAGTACAAAAATTAGCCGAGTGTGGGCGTGCGCACCTGTAATCCTAGCTGGAGGTTGAGGCAGGAGAATCACTTGAACCAGCGAGGTGGAGGTTGCAGGGAGCCGAGATTGTGCCACTGAACTACAGCCTGGGTGACAGAGTGAGACTTCATCTGAAAAACTAACAAAACACCCAAAAACTATTGTATATTTATGTTTCCAAAAATAAGTTCAAAGCCTGCTTGAAACCCTTCACTTAAAAGATTTTAAAATTGGGAAATTCTGTTCCCAATTTATAAGTACATAATTATTACAATTTTTTTTTTGAGACAGAATCTCACTCTGCCACCCAGGCTGGAGTGCAGAGGCACAATCTTGGCTCACTGCAACCTCCACCTCCCAGATTCAAGCAGTTCTTCAGCCTCAGCCTCCCGAGTAGCTGGGGTTACAGGCACACGCCACCACGTCCAGCTTATTTTTTCTTCTTTGTATTTTTAGTAGAAATGGATTTTCACCAGGTTGGCCAGGTTGGTTTCGAACTCCTTACCTCGTGATCCACCTACCTTGGCCTCCCAAAGTGCTGGGATTACAGGTGTGAGCCACCGTGTCTGGCCACGAATTTTTAATAGGTGGAATACATTTTGATGGCCACAAAATGACGTAAATAAGACACATATCTGGATAACCACTTTCAAAATGCTCTTTGTTACCGTATCTTTCAAAAGAGAAAGCCACTTTCCTAGTCCTTGTTGAATGGTAAATATTCCTTCGAGAGTTGTAGGAAGAGCATGCCTTGCTTGTGCCATGGGGTGGGGCTGCACCATCTTGCTTGCTGCGTGTGCTTGTATTGTTCATCATACACAATTTATGGTTTCTTTTCAGGAATTTTTGAAGTCACTTGTGATTCTATGAAGGTCAGTTTGGTTAAAATTAAAGCATTTTAACTGAGTACTTACAAACTGTAGTAGACCCAGATAGGCTGAAAGCAAAAGTAGGATGGAGGGCTTGGCTTCGGTAAGGACCAAGCCTCTTCTGTTGGCCACTCCTGTGCGACTGTCAGGCCCAGGGATCCACTCAGGGAGGGTACCTGTGTCAACCTCAATATTAACTGTTATCAAAGCTTCCTGTCTCTTTTATTTTAGCTAGAAGCAATCCTTTTAATGGATTCCTTCCACGTCCAAATGGATCATGTGTGCCCCTCCTGGGCACCCACCGGAAGGCTCTGGGTACTGTGTGCATTGTCCCCCTCAGTGACAAGGATCTTCATAACTTTCCTTCCTGCAAAAAGGAACATTAGTTTTCAGTGTTTCCAACAATTATCCAGAAATACCATCTAAACCCCATTTTCTGTATTCTAGGAACAAGCTGAAGAAGAAAAGAAGCCCAAGGATGGCACAACCCCTTTGAGTCATGGTAATTATCACCAATATTTACAGCGTTAGTTCACAGTGAACAACTTTTAAGTGAATTTTTATTAGATTGCTTAGTTGTTTTAGGTTTATTAATTTAAATATGTAATAACAGTATCTACCATTTACAGGGTATTGCATACTCTTCTGCAGACTTTATCAGTGTCATCTAAGGTTTTCAAATATATGCTTCAAAAACATCTGAAGTTCTTGTTATCTCATTTATTTGACTTTTAAAAAGGCTTTAAATAAAACAACTTATTTGTAAATTTTCTCTGTGAACAAGAAAACAAAGAGATGCTAGTTTTTTAATAATTCTTTGTGTGAGCTTTTCCCAGACTGATCTGATCTTATAATGATTGCATTGTATTAAAGTCATGTTTTAGAGGATATTGTGCATTTGCTCTAAAATGAATACTCCTCATTATGGTTATTAATACATTAATGGGTTTTAGATAATAGCCTTTTTATATTCAACTAATTCTCTGATGCTTTAAATTTAAGCCAACAGATAAAGATGCGATTTTCTGGGAATATACGTTCCACATATTTTATGATTATTGCTATACAAGCAGACAGCTGTTACTAAATTTTCTATCAAATGTAGTAGAATGTCAAACAACATTTGTGTTATTATCTATGGAAAGGAAGCATATCAATATGATAATGCTCGTTTAATTAACTTTTAAAGTACCGTAACATTTTGTTGAGTAAGCTTTCGTGTTTTTAAATAATGGAAACACCTAAAAATACCTTGAAAAAATGACAAATAAGAATTGAGATTTTAAAAGACCATTTTATATGGCATAGTCTTGGGATGAAATATTGAGAATTTGTGATTTTTCTCCCTAAATGATTTTAAAAATAAAAGCTATGTTTTTTTATTTTAAACAAATGGGTGGTGCTTTAAATTTCTTTTCTTCTCTTGCTGCCTCCCCAGGCCTGTCATGTTCTTTGCTGAAAAATCAAAACAGAATGCAGTGGTTTGATAATTATATAACTTGATGTTCAGCTCCATCAAAATATACTTCAGTTATGTAACACTGGGATTTTAGAAATGAATTTGGACTGTACCTGGCCCTAACAGCAGGGGTTTTTTAAAACAATTTTTTTCTTCTCAGAGAGAGGTTGTGATTTATGATGTTATTATATCTCCCCTGCAGCTATATTTTCACACTAATATAAATTGTTTTAGGTTCTCTTATTCTGTAATCGAAACATTTACTCTAGAAAAAGAAAAGCAGACTGAGGCCAACAATGTAAAAATATTCAGTCCCTCAAACTAACATTTTTTTACTGATTTAGTATTTACAGTTTCATTACATCCAGGTATATATTTATCTCAAATAGCTTTTCAGTTGTATTTATTTGTTCTTGTTTTTAACAAGTCTGGGAGGGTCCAGTTGGAAGCTTTTCAGTTTTAACAGAAAGTAACTTTTTGCTGTTTTTTCATTGTTGGACTTGTTTTATAGTTAATGGTCCATTGTCAAAAGTTTGCACTGTGGCTGACTCCTCTTTAAATTTGATATTGTATTGTTCCTGTTTTCCCCAGCTGTAGAACATAATAAATGTTTAGGTAAAGGTTGAGATTTGGTTTGTGTATGTAGATACTATGAACTGCTAGTTGTAGTGCAAATTGGATTATTTGAGGGCCTTTTGAGGTAATTTATATTTTTACCATTTTTAGTAGGACAATTTCCAAATTGCTTATTGTGCTAGCATTATAATGGGGATTTTTCTCCATGAAAATAGTTTAATCTTTTATTGAGGTTGCTTATAAAACAAAATAGATTTAGTCTCTTACCTCATGTTTTAGAAATAGTAACAAAAGAAAATACTAAACAAAAACCCCACAGAACTGTGTATGTACACATAGTATATTTGTATGTGAACAGAAAATTGTATTGAAAAATAGGCCAGGCGTGGTGGCTCATGCCCGTAATCCTAGCACTTTGGGAGAGCAAGGCGGGTGGATCTCTTGAGCTTGGGAGTTCAAGACCAGCACTTGGCAACATGGTGAAACCCCATCTCTATTACAAATACAAAAAAAATAGCCGGGTCTGGTGGTGTGCACCTGTCGTCCCAGCTACTCGTGGGGCTGAGGCAAGAGGATAGCTTGAACTCAGAAGGTCGAGGCTGTAGTGAGCCAAGATCTTGTCACTGCACTCCAGCCTGGGGGGGGCAAAGTGAGACCCTGTATATAAAAATATATACAAAATAAACCTTAATTCTTAGTAGTGATTTTATAACAAGCATGTGTTTCTTTGGAAATCATTTTTAAAACATTTTATTGAGTGCCCAGTCTGTGCGACTGATACTGAAGCCTGTGTTACAGCTGATGAAGTTTAAGAGGACATTTGACTTATTTGAGGTAAACTTAACTAGTTAGTGGTGGATCCAGAGTTTGAACCCACATCTAGCAAGTTCTAAAGCCTGTGTTCACTTTACTTTGCCTTTATGTTCTTTCTACATTAACATTCTTCTTTCTTTGTAGCTATTAACACAAAGGCAGAGAAAACTAGAATCTTGATTAGAAATGGGATGGGAAAAAATAACTGCTAATAATTAAAGTATTAATGGTGTCTACTACACCCCTGTGTGTTCCTGGGGACTGGCTGAACTAGATTTTCCCTGACATAGACATGCTGAGATTAAGTTTGATTCTTTTGGAAACTCTCTGAGATAAACTCTTTATAGTAATTCTAAAAACTTAACTAGATAGCTCTAAGAGAAGGCTTGTTTCAGTAAGTATTACTTGTTAATGATTGTGTGTGATTAAATTTCAGAATTAGTATTGCCAATCACTGTGTAATCCCAGACCTATATGCCTTTACATTTGAATATCTAAAATAAAAACAGCTGATTTAGTCAGTTGAACAAGTGAACTGGCTTCTCTCCTTCTAAATGTGTAAATGCTCTTTTTAACTAACACAGTATTAGTATTTGTTTGGTTGAGTGTTGGGGCATTGAGGGTTTTTTTTTTTTTTTACCTTTTATATTTCTTTTTTTTAATTATAATTTAGGTTTTAGGGTACATGTGCACAATGTGCAGGTTTGTTACATATGTATCCATGTGCCATGTTGATTTCCTGTACCCATTAACTTGTCATTTAGCATTAGGTATACAGCATTAGGAGGGTTTTTTTTGAGACGGAGTTTCTCTCTTGTTGCTGAGGCTGGAGTGCAATGGCGCGATCTTGGCTCACTGCAACCTCCACCTCCCGGGTTCAAGTGATTCTCCTGCCTCAGCCTCCCGAGTAACTGGGATTACAGGTGCCTGCCACCACGCCCAGCTAATTTTTTGTATTTGTAGTAGAGACGGGGTTTCACCATATCGGCCAGGCTGGTTTCAAACTTCTGACCTCAGGTGATCCACCCGCCTTGGCCTCCCAAAGTGCTGGGATTATAGGCGTGAGCCACTGCACCTGGCCTTGGCAGTGAGGATTTTATAAACATAAAAGGAGTATAAGAAATTGTAAAAGAAAATTAGTTGTATGCATATCTAAATTAAACTCTGTACGTTAAAGAACATCATAATAAACAAGATTAAAAGGGAAACAACAAACTAGCAAATATTATCCACAACTATAGCTAATAAAAGGTCAATAATAGATAAAGGAATTAGAAAAAAATAATGAGATACACAAGATCTCAGTCCAAAAACAGGCAAAGGCCATAAACAGGTAATTCAGACAAGAAGAAATCAAAGTGGCTAAAAATGAATATATTAAAAATATTTAGTCTCATTAAAATGCAAAGAAATATAAATTTATAAGTAGTGATGATATTTTTTAACTTACCAAATTAACGACGATTTAAAAAAACTGCTCATACTCCTTGCTGGTGGGATGGGGGAGACTGAGTCTTGGCATACTGCTACTAGGAGTAGAATTTGGTTCTGTTGTTTGGAGGACATACCGACAGTATTTATCAAAAGTGCTGAGTAAACATTTCCTTCAAGTCCACTTTTTGACATTTCTCCTAATGATATCAGCATGTGCATTCCATTTATGCATATGATAGTCATTGTGGTACTATTTGTAAATAATGAACAGTTGGAAATATTAATAATCCAAATGTCCAACATATATATCAGCCTGTCTACTTGACATCTCTCCTTGATTAGCTATTGCGTATGTCAAATTTATCAGGTCCAAAATCTGGTTACTGATGTTCTTCCTCCTACCTGCTGCTTATGTAGTCTTGTTGTTCCATTAATAACAACTCTTGCAAATGCTCTGCCGAAAACCCTGGTTGGCATCTTCGACTCACGCATTCTCTCTCTCCCTCCTCCCACCCCTGATCCCACCTCTGACACTCCACAGCTAAGATGTTAGCAGATCTCATGAGGTCTAACTTCACAATATATCCAGAAACCAGTCACATCTTCCATGTCCAAGCCACTCCACTATCATCTGATCGGTTGTCTAGAGTAGTGTAACAGACTGATAATTGGTCTTTCTGTTTCTCCATGTTTAACGTCAGTTCTTAACCTAGTGAACCTATTAAAACATGTCAGATTATGTCACTCTTTTGGTTAAAAACTTCTGATTGCCTCCCATTTCACTCAAAATATATGGCAAATTTTCTCCTAATACTCAAAAGGAACCACAGGATCTGACTTCTTATTTTCCTGACTTAGGCTTCTGCCTTTCTGCACTTTCCAGTCTGCTCCAGCCACATGGAACTTCTTTCTATTTTGTGAACACACTCTGCATCCCTCTGTACTAGGCAGTTGACTCTGTATGGAGTGCTTTTCCTTTAGATACCCTCCTTGCTTACTCCTTCCATTTCTTCAGTTCTTTCCTTAAAAGCCACTCTTTCAGCAAAGTCTTTTTTTTATTAATTTTTTTTTGCACACAAAACAATAAACATTTTCTAAAAATACATACAAACAAAAAGATGCATATCAAACATATTAGGAAGGTTGCACATGGGAAGACGTGGAATAGAAATGTCAGGTGGGAATTAAAGAAAATGAGAGAGGGATTTTGTATGGATCAATGATAATAACGCAATCCTCTATGACAAAGAAGAAGGAGAAGGAAGAGGAAGAAAAGGAAAGTGGGATAAAGGATCAGAAAGGGAGGAAAATGAAAAAATTAGAGTATGACTCCAGGGTAGACCTGTTTTGTTGTTGCTGGGTTGGTTGGTTGGTTTGTCTGTTGTATTTTTCATAGGCTTCGCCATGTTGGCCAGGCTGGTCTCTAACTCCTAGCCTCAAGTGATCAACCTGCCTCGGCCTCCCAGAGTGCTGGGACTACAGGCGTGAGCCACCACGTCCAGCCCCCACATTGCTTCTGGCCTGGATCCATGGTAGACCTCCCAGACGGGGTGGCCGGGCAGAGGCGCTCCTCACTTCCCAGACGATGGGTGGCCGGGAAGAGGCGCCCCCCACTTCCCAGACGATGGGTGGCCGGGCAGAGGCGCCCCCCACTTCCCAGACGGGGTGGCCGAGCAGAGAGGCTTCTCACCTCCCAGACGGGGCGGCCGGGCAGAGACGCTAATCACTTCTTCCCAGACAGGGCGGCCGGGCAGAGGTGCTCCTCACTTCTTCCCAGATGGGGTGGCCGGGCAGAAGCGCTCCTCACTTCTTCCCAAACGGGGCGGCGGGGTAGAGACGCTCACTTCTTCCCAGACGGGGTGGCCGGGCAGAGGCGCTCCTCACATCCCAGACGATGGGCGGCCAGGCAGAGACACTCCCCACCTCCCTGACGGGGCGGCGGCGGGGCAGAGGCTGCAATCCCAGCACCCTGGGAGGCCAAGGCAGGCGGCTGGGAGACGGAGGCTGCAGGAAGCCAAGACCATGCCACTGCACTCCAGCCCGGGCAACACCGAGCACCGAGTGAGCGAGACCCCGTCTGCAGTTCTAGCACCTGGGGAGGCCGAGGCGGGCAGATCACTCGAGGTTAGGAGCTGGAAACCAGCCTGGCCAACATGGCGAAACTGCGCCTCCAGCCAAAGGAGAAAAACCAGGGAGGGGTGGGGGCGCGCACCGCAATCCCAGGCAGGCCGCAGGCCGAGGCAGGGAGTCTGCAGCGAGCCGAGTACAGTCCAGCCTGGGTAACAGAGGGAAGAAAAGAAAAGAAAAGAAGGGGAGGGGAGGGCAGGGGAGGGGAGGGGAGAGCAGGGGAGGGCAGGGAGGGGAGGGGAGAGCAGGGGAGGGCAGGGGAGAGCAGGGGAGAGCAGGGGAGGGCAGGGGAGGGGAGGGGAGGTGAGGGGGCTCAGCTACACCATTTCTATGTAAAGTATCAGCAATATCTAGTCATCCTAGTATTTTCACCACCTTGCCCCTGCCGCACATAAACATTCCTTTTTCCTGCTTGAGTTGTTCCCCTCTAACATTCTACCTGGCAATTATATTTCCTTTTTGGATTATTTTGGCTCTTTTTAATGAGCTGTACTCTCTATATTAATGGTTTTCTAATTAGGGAGAAAACCCCAATATTGTGGGATTCTTCACTATTCTACTACTGATAATTATGATCATTTTAATCATAGTTCAAGGGATCACAGGAGTTGCAAACTTCATTGGTATTTTATTAGGAATAATAAAATATCAGGGTGGTAAATGCAATGGATGTAAAAATTATTTCCAAAGGATTATGAGCCTTTAACACCTGAAATAAATAGAGAAAAGTTGGATTTTGCCAGGCATGGTGGCTCACACCTGTAATCCCAGCACTTTGGAGGCCAGGGCAGGTTTATCATTTGAGGTCAGAAGTTCAAGACCAGCCTGGCCAACATGGCGAAATCCTATCTCTACCAAAAATACAGAAATTAGCTGGCAGTAGTGGTGCGCCTGTAATCCCAGCTACTTGGGAGGCTGAGGCAGGAGTATCCCTTGAGTCTGGAAGGCAGACGTTGCAGTGAGCTGAGATCTGGCCTCTGCACTCCAGTCTGGGCAACAGAGTGAGACACTGTCTCAAAAAAAAAAAAAAAAAATTGGATTTATTGCCTTCTCTAGTAAGAGATCTGTGCTGATCAGGCACAGTCTCTTGTAATGGAGCAGCTGCTGATCCTTATATAAGGTTTGTGGAAGAGTGGAGTAGAAGGCTTGGCCAACTCTTACAGGCATAACTGGGTTGAGATCATCTGGAGCAATGTGGTTATCTGCATGAGACTTGTGGATTAGTTGGCACTTCCAGGCATGCTGATGGGAGTGAGTTTGTCTCTGGATGTCTTTCAGAGGCAAGTGACTGACATTCATTGGTTGGTGTTAGTGAGGCCAGTGGTCATTGATTGACTAGATTTAAAATTGGTTCTGGGTGACTACCTGTTAGCATGGCTACAGGTCACCGTTTTCCTTAGTTTGTGGCAACGTTAATCAGATGTTTTCTGCTTGAAAGTTATAACCTTCTATCAACCATGCTCAAAATGAATAATATTTTATATTCCAGAATTATATACTTTGAAGTTTGGGTCAAGAGAAATTGTTTAATAAATGCTGTCAGAATGACAGTTTTTAGACGCTTAAACAGGAGATTCATCTACATGTATTTTTGGTAAATAATTGCTGGATTTATTTTTGTTTATTGTGTTTTTAGGGGCTCAGGCTGAACTCCTAACTAACATCATGATCTCCAATGGGAAATTTTAGCCTTTTTGTAAATCTATGTAGGTATATGATAGTGCTATTCTTACGCATGTGTTTACTATAGAGAAAGTAATTACAATTTTCTGTTGGTAAATCCAGCTTTTCATATTAGGAATAGATACTACACTATAAATGTACAAAAGTTTCTAATAAAATCATTCTATTTTCAAACAAAATTCTATCTAATCAGAGTAGTGCTAATTTGAATTATATATAAAGACATACAGGTATTTTTAAAGTAAGTGTTTTTCTCTTTAAGGTAATTTCACAGTTTCTTTCAGTTTATATGTGCCTCATGGTATTTTGGAAACTTAATTCAAATGAAACACATGAAAACAAAAACTATGGCACAAATCCAACTATGACCCCATGTCTAAGAGTCATTGCTTGCAGGCAGTGAGCTGGTCCAGCGTTTTAGCGTAGCATTCAAGTTTATTGCAGCATTCTTCTCTCAGTGTTTGCTTTCATGTGTTTTGAACTTTACCTTTCAAGTTCCCAGGAAACAACTGGATGCCATGTGCCTAATCCCTGTGCTCACATTCTCTTCTCTATGTAGAATAGTTTTCTCCTACTGTTTCTGGTTTTGTTTGTTTGTTTGTTTGTTTTTTGGCCTTGGTGAGCTCCTCTTGTCTTTTGCCTCTTCCATAAAGTCTTCCTCAGGCTCAGATATAATTTTTTCTGGATCAACTCTTACATATTGCATTGTGTCATAATTATCCGATTACCTGTTTTGCTTTTTTTCCTGAGACCAAAAGCTGGAGTGCAGTGGCACGACCTTGGCTCACTGCAACCTCCACCTCCCAAGTTCAAGTTATTCTCATGCCTCAGCTTCCCAAGGATTACAAGCATGCACACCACGCTGGCTAATTTTTGTATTTTTAATACAGTTAGGGTTTTGCCATGTTGGCCAGGCTGGCTTCAAGTGATCTACTTGCCTCAGCCTCCCAAAGTACTGGGATTACAGGTGTGAGCCATCACACCCAGCCTGGTTACCTGTTTTTGTTTTGTTTTGTTTTTGAGATGGAGTGTCACTCTGTCACCCAGTCTGGAGTGCAGTGGTGCCATCTCGGCTCCCTGCAACCTCTGTCTCCTGGGTTCAAGCTTCCCAAGTAGCTGGGAATTACAGGTGCCCACCACCACACCTGGCTAATTTTTGTATTTTTACAAAATACAAAAGAGGGTTTCACCATCATGGCCAGGCTAGTCTTGAACCCCTGACCTCTTGATCCACTTGCCTTGGCCTCCCAAAGTGCTGGGATTACAGGCATGAGCCACCATGCCCCATCGATTACCTTTTTTTTTTTTTTAAAGCTGAGAATATACATTTCCTTGTATGTGTTGGAACTTCAAAATGGGTTTTGAATTAGTAAATAGAGATGGAGAAGCGTATGAATTTCAGAATAATGTTTTTATTCTTTGTAAGTAGAATTATTGGAAAACATTGGCTTTTTAATGGATTTTTTAAAGTAGTGATCATCCCTTGCATGCGAAGTAAGTAAAGAAAAATGTAAATTTAAAAAATGCACCTCAAAAAACCTTTGATTACACCAGTGTTTCAGAAGGTCAGTGTACTTACTGGTCTTCTACCCAGTCTAGAAGACTGGCAGTCTTCTGAAAACATGATAGTAGTTTTAGTGAAATGGTTAAGGATGAAGGAGGATAAAATCTCTAATTTTCTTATTTCCCTGTGAAGGAATAGTAGCAGTGATTACTTTCTCTGGAAATAAACTAGTGTAGACAGCCTCATCTAGATAATAGTCAGCTGTATCAATGCTGCTGGAAGATTGATTAAGATGATGATTAGCGCCCTTGTCAAGAAGGAGTTTCAACTGGTTGCCATGGAACCCTGACTGTAGTGCTAAACACAGACAACTCCTGAGATAACTTTGACTGCAAAAGGGAGTAGAGAAATGGGTGACAAGTAAAGAAGAAGAATGTGAGATTCAAGGGACTTTTGTTTCATTTTCAATTTTAAAATGGAAGCTGTTAGAGTATTCTTGTTTGCTGTTTGGAATGATCCAGTAGAGAAGAAATGTGTTTTTGGAATTTAGTTTTGTTTGCATGTCTGAGCATTGGAAAGTTTGATCCATTCTCTTTTAAATACAGTAAGTCAATTATTACAATTTCTATTCATGTGTTGTTTTGTTGGAAGAGGTTTTTCTTTCAGAATTGGTTCAGGAATGGAATATTTTAATGTAATGGTACATGAAAATGATGACCTACAACTTAAACTCTCATGCATATATTTTTAAAAATTCTGTAACAATAAACACACATTTGGGTCGTATTGAATAGAATTTAAACATTCCTTGATGATTTATGCATCACAGTACCTTTGAAAGTAGCATCACGAATAGCTGTGCTTTAGCAAGGTACTCTAAAATAACAGGTGTGTCACCTTTATGGTTTTTCAGATTCTGGGGAGGGGGAGGCTTTCTAATGAATAGTAGAAAAGCAAACTACTGAAAAAATTCATTGCAGACTGTTACTTTTGGATTGTATAGTTCAAAGGTTAAAAAAAAAATGTTTCCCTGGACCAACCCAACAAGGTCTTTGACATGTATTGTACACTCAGTAAGTGTTAGTTGAATGCATGAATAAATAGTTGAATGGATGGATGAATGTTTTTTGGTGCATTTCTTCAGAGTAGCCAATTTTTCTGTTTATTAAAAGCAGGTTTCCAAAACTGCCTAAGTATAAAATCTTATTTTAAAAAATTGCAAGATTCAGAGATTATTTGTTATCACAGAAAGACATGGAAAGATAATATGAATTCATTTGCTATTATATTACTTGTAAATACTTGAATATAAATATTACTTTTATAACATATTATAAAGTATCCTGAAAGACGTATTTTGGATCCAGAGTTCTTAGGTTTGAATGCTTAGTCTGCTACTGACCAGTTTTATGGGGTTGGGCAAGTTATATGGCCTTTCCATGCCTACTTTCTTCCTTTATAAAATGCCTAGTATGTTACCTACTTCACAGAATTGTTGGGAGGATTCAAGAGACTTGAACACTTGTACAGTGTTTAGAATAGTACACAGTACCTGCACAGTATGTCCTGAAAAGCTCACTAATGTCATCATTTTAAAAAGGGTTTCTGTCACATAAGTAATATTTATCAAGTCAGCCTTAGTACCAATTAAAGCTTGTTTGTATAGAAAAGGGAAACGAGACCAGGTGCCGTGGCTCACGCCTGTAATCTTAGCACTTTGGGAGGCCAAGGCGGGTGGATCACTTTAGGTCAGGACTTTAAGACCATCCTGGCCAACATGGTGCAACCCCATCTCTACCAAAAATACAAAAAAAAAAGGGTGTGGTGGTGGGCACCTGTAATCCCAGCTACTCAGGAGGCTGAGGTAGGAGAATCACCGGAACCCTGGGCATGGAGGTTGCAGTGAACTGAGATCACACCATTGCACTCCAGCCTGGGTGACAGAGTGAGACTCTGTCTCAAAAAAAAAAAAAAAAAAAAAAAAAAAAAAAAAAAACGGGAGTGGGGGGCAAGAAGAGAAAAAGCTAGTGTATTATTATGTTTTTTCTATGAAGTAGTGCAAATAACATGTTTTTTCCTTTTCTTTGGCTGTCAGAAAACTCGATCTAAGCTTAATTTTTTTATATTAGTAGTAATATGTTTTATTTGTCCTATAATGCTACCCTTTCCATTTATAGTTTTATCCCCTTGTAGAAAATAACTGTATATTATAACA
Organism: Hylobates moloch; assembly: GCF_009828535.3. Lineage (NCBI taxonomy): Eukaryota > Metazoa > Chordata > Mammalia > Primates > Hylobatidae > Hylobates > Hylobates moloch. The sequence goes on along the minus strand of NW_026652280.1, from coordinate 70,891,301 downwards.
CCTGTGAAAAATTACCATAAACTTTATGAATAGGAGAAATTACAAATAGAGGCTTTATATAAAAAATAGTTACAGATATTCTTTGTATTTTACATATTTACTTTTATTTTATTTTACTTTTTTTGAGATGGAGTCTCTCTCTGTCACCCAGGCTGGAGTGCAGTGGCGCGATCTCGGCTCACTGCAAGCTCCACCTCTCGGGTTCACGCCATTCTCCTGCCTCAACCTCCCAACTAGCTGGGACTACAGGTGCCCACCACCACGCCTGGCTAACTTTTTTTTTTTTTTGTATTTTTTGTAGAGACGAGGTTTCACCATGTTAGCCAAGATGGTCTCCATCTCCTGACCTCGTGATCCAACCACCTCAGCCTCCCAAAATGCTGGGATTATATGAGTGAGCCACCACGTGCAGGCTGTATTTTGCATATTTACTATTTGCCTGATTGGAATTACTTTTTTTGGCCTTGCAAAGAAAACATACAATGAAAAGAACAAGGTTAGACTGATTGGACTTTTTCTTCACCTTCTGATTGGTTATCCTAAGAGTTGCTCTCATCCAATCAGAATACGAATATAAAGTGCAATCAGAGGTTTGAGTTTGGAATATAAAGTTGGAATATTAAATATCAAGTTGGAATATAAAATATAAAGTTGGAATGTAAAAAAATATATTGGAATATACAGTCCAGTCAGAGGTCTAGTGATTTTTCTCTCATCCAGTCAGAACATGTAGTCCGTAACCTCGGTATATAAAGCATGCTAAGGGTGGGAGTCGTGCAATTCCAGGCTCGTCTACATCTGCCTGTGCAGCTGTTCCATTCCCAGCTGGGAGAAGGAGGCGTCATCTGCCGCACACTGGAGGCTGAAGCCTACAGGACTGTGGCTGGCCTCGCTGGCTCACCTCACTGGATCACCTCACTGCAGTTGGTGGCAGCAAGGGACACTGCAGCCGGCCAGAGTGTAGAAAGGCAACAGGGTAGGTGTGCTGTCCAGGGCCGCACTGCCTGTGGCCTGGGGAAGGTTGGGGGTGCTATCTCAGGTGTCACTGCCTGCCTTGGGTGGCTGGTTGGGTATGCTCTTTGGGGCTGCACTGCATAAACAGGGGTGGGTTGAGGGCACTACCCGGGACTGCACTACCCTTGGCAGGGAGTGGGTTGGAGGCACTATCCTGGACCGTAGTGCCGGCAGCAGTGAGGTGGGTTGGGGGTGCTACCTAGCGCTGCACTGTGTGCAGGGATGGATAGGGGAGATTTGGGTTGGGGGCACTATTGGGTGCTGCAATGCACATGATGTGGGGAGGGCAGTGGTTTGGGTGTGTTGGGTGCACTATTGAGGGGCTACACTGCTGGTGGCAAGGGGCGGGGTAAGTTGGGGGCCATATCAGGGGCTACACTGATTGCTCTAGCTATTATTTCCAGTACCATGTTAAATAACAGTGGTGACAGTGGACATCCTTATCATGTTCCAGATCTTAGAGGAAAGGCTTTCCATATATCCCCATTCCATGTGATTCTAGCTGTGGGTCTCTCTTGTGTGGTTTTTATTATAGTGAGGTATGTTTCTTCTGTACCTGGTTTTTTGATGATTTATAGCATGAAGGGATGTTTAATTTCATCAGATGCTTTTTCAGTTTCAATTGACATGATCAAACGGTTTTTGTCCTTTATTCGGTTGATATGGTGTATCACACTGATTGTGTGTTGAATGGCCCTTGCATCCCAGGGATACATCCCACTTGACCATGATGAATTATCTTTTTAATGTATTGTTGAATTTGATTTGCTGGTATTTTGTTGAGGATTTTTGCACCAATATTAGAGATACTGGCCTGTAGTTTGCTTTTTTGATGTCTTTGTCTGATTTTGGTATCAGGTTAATAATGGTCTCATAGAATGAGTTTGGAAGTATTCCCTCCTGTTTTTAAAATAGTGTGAGTAGGATTGGTACTAGGTCTGTAAATGTGTGGTGTGAAGCCATCAGCAGTGAAGACATCGGTTCCTGGGCTTTTCTTTACTGGGAGACTTTTTCTGATGGCTTCAATGTCATTACTTGTTACTGATCTGTTCTGGTCTTGGATGTTTTCACGGTTCAACTAGGTAGGTTGTACGTGTCTAGGAATTTGTCCATTTCTACTAGGCTTTCCAATTTATTGACATACAATAGCCAGTTATGATCCTTTGAATTTCTGAAGTGTCAGTTGTAATATCTCCTTTTTTTGTCTCTTGATTTTATTTGAATCTTCTCTCTTTTTTCTTAGTTAGCCTGACTAAAAGTTTGTCAATTTTGTTTAACTTTCCAGAAAACCAACATTTGTTTAATCTTGTGTATTTTTTTCATTTCAACTTTATTTCTTCTATGATCTTTATCGTTTCTTGTCTTATTTTGGGTTTAGTTTGTTCTTTACTAGTTCTTTAAGATGTGTTGTTTATTTGATGTTTTTCTTCCGTTTGGATGGTAGGCACTTACAGCTATAAATTTCTGCCTTTGTACTGCTTTCTGTGTATCAGAAGTTTTGATATATGTGTTTCCATTACCTTTTGTTTCAAGAAATTTTTCAATTTCCATCTTAGTCTCTTCCTTGGTTCACTAGTGATTCAGGAACGTATTGTCTAACTTCAATATGATTGTATGGTTTCCAAAATTCCTCTTCTTATAGATGTAGTCAAAGAAGATGGCCACAGACACGGCAGCGTGTTTGAAGTGGTAGGAGGTGGCCATCAGTGAGAGCTGCTCCATGCCCGGCCGCTGGAGGCTACAGGCTATCCGGGGCTGCAGTTTTCGCAGTGGAGGGTGGTTTGAGGGGGCTATCCGGGGTGTCACTGCCTGCGTTGGGGGTACTGGTTGGTAGCACTATACAGGGCTGCATTGCCCATGGTGGGGAGTGTATTATCAGCACTCTCTGGGGCTGCAATGCCCATGGAGGAGGACAGGTTAGGGGCACTATCAGTTGCTACACTACTGGCAGCATTGGGGGGTGCAGGTTGGGGGCACTGTTGAGGGCAGGACTAGCCTTGGAGGAGGGCAAGTTGGGTGCTATCAGGGGCTGCACTGCTGGTGGCAGTCGGCAGAGGTGGCAGTGGCAGTGGTGGCATCCAAGGAAGGAGCAGTTCTCCTCTCCCTGGACTCCACACTCCAGAGGGCGACCGCCTCTTGCTTATACTGCAGCGTGGCAGGTGCACAGTGTTTCCATGGGGATCCTGAGCATGGCAGAGCCCCCACACCCGCCATGGTTCCTGGGCCCTTGCACTCTGGGTCTATGCTACAGAGACTGCCTGGCACCCCCAGATATGGAGTAGCAGCCACCATGGGGGACAGTGCCCTGTGAGTGGAGGCATCTGGAATGGGAATTGGCACCTGAGTGCGGAGGGTTGGCTGGGTCTGAGTTTCTGCTGCTCCTGCTCCCAGAGGTGTGCAGCCTGGGTGGGCCAGCAGTTCCTGTGGAGTGGGGAGCCGGGTGCTGTGGTGTCTCCAGCACCCACCCTAGGCCCCAGTTCCTGGACAGCTTGGGCCAAAAAGAGAGGCTGGACTTCGGAGGATGGGTGTGAGTCCCTTCACTGAAACCGGTCCCTGCCACCCAGTGGCCAGCATGACAAAGTGAAGCTCTGACGCTACCACCCCTTGCATCTTCTTCTAGGCTTTTCTGGTTTTGCCTGCCCAGCTGCTCTGTGCCAGGGAGAGGAGGAGACACCTGCCGTATGCTGGAAGATGGAGCCTGGGACACCGTGGCTCACCTCACTGTGAGTTCGTGGTGGCGACAGACACTGCAGCATGCCGGAGTGCTAGGAGGGCAGGCAGCGGCTGCGGCCAGGGTAGGGGCAGGCCTGCAGCGGTGGCCGGCCTGCAGCAGTGGCCAGGTGGTAGGAGCCTTGTAGGGAGGGCTGGTGCATTGGCATTCAGCCTGGTCCTGCCCTGCCCCTGCCGTGGACTTTGCCCTGCCCTGCCCTGCCTTGCCCTGGACTTGCCCTACAGTTATCTGGCCTGCCTCTGCCCTGCCCTGCCCTGCCCTGGCCCCACCCTTGCCCTTTCTTGGCCCTGTGCTGCCATGTCCCTGCCCTTGCACTGGCCCTTACCTGGTTCAGGCCCTGGTCCTGCCTCTGCCCTGGGCCTTCCCTGAACCTGTGCTGGCCTGGCCTTGGCACTGGCCCTGCCCCTTCTCCTGACTGTAGTCCTGCCATGGCCCTGGTGCTGCCAATGGTCATGGTCCTGGTCCTGTTCTGTCCCTGACCTGGACTTGGACATGTCCTGACCCTGATTTGTCCCAGCCGTGCCTTGGCCAGTCCCTGCCCTGGCCCTACCATGGCCCTGTCTGTTCTGCCCTCTCCCGGCAATGACCTTGCCCTGTCATGGCCCAGTGGTGCCATTGCCCTGCCTTACCCTTCCCTGGCTGTGCCCTGGCCCTGCCTGGTGCTGGCCCTTCCCTGAACCTGCCCTGACCCTGCCTTGGCTTTTGCCCTGCCCTCACTATGGCCTGACCCTGGCCCTGATTCTGTCCTGGTCCTGCCATATCTCTGGCCCTGGCCCTGCTGTTATCCAGGCCCTGCCCCTGCCCTGGCCCTTCCCTGGAGTAGACAGGCACTGCCATGGCCCGGTCCTGCCATTCCCATGCCCTACTCTGCCCTGATACTGCCATGGACCTGCCTGGGCCCTAGCCCTGCCTTGACCCTGGAACCTACCCTGACCCTGCTTCACCCCTGGAACTACCCTGACCCTGCCTTGGTGTTGGCCCTTCCCTCTCTATGGCCTGGCTCTGGCCCTGCCTTGCACAGGCCATGATCTGCCCTGTGCGTCCCAGTCTGGGCCCAGCCCTGGTTCTACCATATACCTCGCCCTGGCCATACCCTTGTCCTGGCCCTGACCCTGCCCTGGCTCTGTCCTGGCCCTTCCTTGGTCCTGCCCTGCCCTTCCATGCCCCAGCCTTGCCCTGGACCTGCCTTACTGTTGCCTGGCCTGTCCCAGCCCTGCTCTGCCCTGGCCCTGCACTTGTACTGGCCTTTCCGTGGCCCTGGCCCTGGCCCTGCCTCTGCCCTGGACCTTCCCTTAACCTTCGCTGGCCCTGCCTTGGCTCTGGCCCTGCCCCTTGTCCTGACCCTGGTTCTGCCAATGGTCATGGTCCTGGTCCTGTTGTGGCTATGACCCGGCCTTGGTCATGTCCTGGCCCTGATTTATCCCGGCCCTGCCTTGGCCCATTTCTGCCCTGGCCCCAGCATGGCCCTGCCTGTTCTGCTCTCACCTGGTGCTGACCTCTCCCTGCCGTGGCCCAGTGGTGCCATTGCCCTGCCTTACCCTGCCCTGGTTGTGCTCTGGCCCTGCCTGCGCTGGACCCTCCCTGGACCTGCCCTGACCCTGTCTTGGTTTCTGGCCTGCCCTCACTGTGGCCTGGCTCTGACCCTGTCCTGGCCCAGCCTGGGCCCTGGGCTTGCCATAACCCTGGCTCTGGCCCTGCCCTTATCCAGGCCCTGCACCTGCCACTGCCCGGGCCCTGCCAAGGACCTGCCCTGACTCTGCCATGGTCCTGGTTGTGACATGAACCTGCACTGTCCTTACCCGTGTTTTGCTCCGGCCCCAAAACCTGGTCCTGCCCCTGCCATGGCCCTGGCCCTGGCCCTGCCCTGGCTGTTCCCTGGCCCTGCCCTGGTCTTGGCCCTGTCCTGGCCCTACCCTAGCTTTGACCCAGCCCTTGCCCTATCTTGGCCCTCACCCTAGGCTTGCCTGTGCCCTGTTTCTAGTCCTGCCCCTGTTGCCCTGCTTTTGGCCATGCCCTATACTACCCTAGCTCTACCTTGCCCTGACCCTGATCTGGCCCTGGCCCTACCCTGGCCTTTCCCTACCCCTGGCCTTGTCCTACCCTGGCCTTTTCCTGCCCTGGCCTTGCCCTTCCCTGGCCCTACCCTGGCTTTGTCCTACCCTGACCTTTTCCTAGCCTGGCCTTGCCCTGGCCTTGGCTTTGCCTTGTTCTGGTCCTGGTTCTGCCCTGGCCCTGCCCTTGCTCTGGACCCTCCCTGGTTCTGCCTTCTCCTGGCCCTGCCCTTTCTCTGGCCCTGTCCGTGGCCCAGCCTTGACCCTTGCCTGGTCCCTGGGCCTGTGTTGGTGTTGGTCTGGTCCTGGCCCTGACAATGCCCAGACCCCACACTGGCCATGCCTTGGCCCTGGCCCTGGCCCCTCCTTGGCCCTGCCCTCCCCTGGCCCTGCCTTGGCCCTCTGCTATCCTAGTTCTGCCCTGGCCCTGGCCCTGACCTCGCTCTGGCCCTGACCTCGCCGTGGCCCTACCCTTACCCTACCCTGGCCCTGCCCTGCAATGGCCTTGCCTTGCCCTGGCCCTACCGCTGCCCTGGACCTTCCCTAAACCTGTGCTGACCCTGCCTTGGCTCTTGCCCTGCCCCTTATCCTGACCCTGGTCCTGCCATGGCCCTGGTCCTGCCAGTGGTCATGGTCCTGGTCTTGTTATGGCCCTGACCTGGCCTTGGTCATGTCTTGGCCCTGATTTGTCCTGGCCCTGCCTTATCTTGTTCCTGCCCTGGCCCCACCATGGCCCTGCCTGTTCTGCCGTCTCCTGGCGCTGACCTTTCCCTGTCATGGCCCAGTGGTGCCATTGTCCTGCCTTGCCCTGCCTTACCCTGCCCTGGTTGTGCCCTGGCCCTGCCTGGCACTGTCCCCTCCCTGGACCTGCCTTGACCCTGCCTTGGTTTTTGCCCTGCCCTCACTATGGCCTGACCCTGACCTTAGTCCTGCCATATCCCTGGCCCTGCCCTTTTCCAGGCCATACTCCTGCTGCTGCCCTGGCCCTGGCCTCGGCCTGGAACCTGGCCCTGCCAAGGACCTGCCCTGACTCTGCCACGGCCCTGGCCCTGTTCTGCCTTTGTCCTGGCCCTGACCCAGACCCTTTCCTGGATCTTCCCTGGCCCTGGCCTTTCCTTGGCACCGACCTGGCACTGGTCTGTCCCTGGTCTTGTTACTACCCTGCCCTGCTGTGCTCTGGCTGTGTCATCACCCTGCCCTGGCCCTGCCCTTGCCCTATTCTGGCTTTAACCCTGCCCTGGCCCTAACTTGGCCCTCACCCTAGCCTTGGCTAGGCCCTGCTCTGGATCTGGCCCTAGCCCAGACCTGGCCCTGGCCCTGGCCTTTCTCCTGCCATAGCCCTTGCCCTGAACTTGACTTGGAGGTGTCCTGGCCCTCCCTTGGCCTGTCCCTGCCCTGCCCCTACCATCACCTTCTCCTGTTCTCCCCTGTCCCAGCACTTACCCAGCCATGCCATTGCCCTGCCCTACCCTGCCTTGGCCGTGCCCTGGCTGGGCTCTGGCCCTGGCCCCGCTCTTGACATGCCCTGACACTGCCTCAGCCCTGGCACTAGCCTGGCCCTGCCTTGGCCTCGGCCCTGCTGTCTCTATGGAGCAGCTCTGGTCCTGTCCTGTACATGCCCTGCCCTGGCTCAGCCCTGGCTTTGGCCTTGCCCCTGATCCTGCCACATTTCTGGCCCTGTGCCTACGCTGGCCTTGGCCCTGACCCTTACCCTGCTTTGCCCTTCCCCTGTTCTGGCCGTGCCCTGGTCCTAACCCAGCCCCTGACCCTGGCCCTTCCCTGCTTGAAACCTTGCCCTGGTTCTGCCCTGGCCCTGACCCTGAAATGTCTGGCCCTAACCTTGCCTTGCACTGCTCGGCCCTTCCCCTGATTCTGGCCCTGTCACTGTCCTAGCCCCAGCCCTATCGCTGGTCTTGCCGTGGCCCAGACCCTTCCTTGGCCCTGCCCTGACCCTGTTCTGGACCCTGGCTGTGCCATGAACCTGCACTGTCCTTACTCGTGTTTTGCTCCTGCCCCGAACCTGGTCCTGCCTCTGTCATGGCCATGGTCCTGTCCCTGCCCTGGCCATTTTCTGGCCCTGCCCTGGCCATTTTCTGGCCCTGCCCTGGTCTTGGCAATGTCCTGTGCCTGTCTTGCCGTGGCCTTATGGTTCCCTGGCCCTGCCGTGACTGCCCCGGCCCTCCTTTGGCCCTACCCTAGCTTTGACCTAGCCCTGGCTCTACCTTGGCCCTCGTCCTAGGCTTACCTGGGCCCTGGTTCTTGTCTTGCCCCTGTTATGGCCCTTCCCTGTTTTTGGCCATGCCCTATGCTACCCTAGTCCTGGCCTGCCCTGGTCCTGACCTTGCCCTGGCCTTGGCTTTGCCTTGTCGTGGTCCTGGTTCTCCCCTGGTCCTGACATTGTTCTGGCCCCTCCTTGGACCTGCTCTGCCCTGGCCGTGCCTTGGCCCTGTGCTATCCTAGTCCTGCCCTGGCCCTGGCCTTGCCCTGGCCATACCCTCACCCTACCCTGGCCCTGCTCTACTCTGGCCTTGCCCTGCCCTGGCCCTGTCTTTGGCGTGGCCTTGTTCTGGGCCCTCCCTGGCCGTTCTTCTTCTCTGGTCCTTCTCTGGCCTTGCCCTTGCCCTGGCACCTTTCTGATCCTGCCATATTTCTGTTTCTGCCCTGTCCATGTCCTGGACCTGACTCTGGCCCTGGACTTCCCTGTCCCTGCCTGCCATCCCCTGACTCGGTCCTTGCTCTGCAATGGCTCTGCCATGTCTTGGCCCTGTGCTATCCTAGCCTTGCCCTGGCCCTCCACTGGCCCTGGCCCTGACCTTGCCTTGTCCCAAGCCCTTGCCATGCCATATCCCTGCCCTGGCCCTGGTTCTGCCCTGCTTCTGGCACTGTCCTGGCCCTGGCCTTGGTCCTGTTGTGTCCCTGGCTGTGACCCTGCCCCTGGTTTTTCCCTGGCCATGACCCTGCCTTGCCCTGTTTCTGTCCTCGCCCTGACCCTGCCCCAGTTCTGGTCCTGCCCTGACCCAGCCCTGACTGGGCACTGGACTACCCTGGCCCTGCCCTGCCCAAGGGTGGCCATGTAAGGGCTCTGCCTTGGCCCTGGCTCTGATTTGGCCATGCCCATGGCCTGCCACTGCTCCTGCCATGGCCCTTACCCTGCCACTGGTCCTGCCATAGCCCTGACCTTGACTTGGCCCTGGTTCTGACGTGGCTTTGGCCCTTCCTGGACCTGGCACTTCCTTGGCCCTGGTTCTTTTCTGGCTCCTACCTGCCCTGGCCTTTTCTGTCTCTGTGCTACCCTGGCCTTGCTATGCCATGGCCCTGCCTCTTCCTTGGTCCTGCTCTGGGCATGGCCTAGGCCTTCAGCCTGGCCCTGCCCTGCCCCTGCCCTGGACCTGCTCTACCATTACCTGGCCTGTCCCGGCCCTGCCCTGGCCCTGGCCCTGGCCCTGCCTCTGCCCTGGACCTTCCTGAACCTGCGCTGACCCTGTGTCGGCTCTGGCCCTGGCCCTTGTCCTTACCGTGGTCCTTCCCATGGTCATTGTCCTGGTCCTGTTCTGGCCCTGACCTGGCCTTGGTCATTTCCTTACCCTGATTTGTACTGGCCCTACCTTGGCCCATTCCTGCCCTGGCCCCACAATGGCCTTGCCTGTTTTGCCCTCTCCTGGTACTGACCTCACCTTGCCATGGCCCAGTGGTGCCATTGCCCTGCCTTACCCTGCTCTGGATGTGCCCTGGCCCTGCCTGGCACTCGCCTCTTCCTGGACCTGCCTTGACCCTGCCTTGGCTTTTGCCCTGCCCTCACTATGGCCTGGCTGTTGGCCTGGTCTTGGCCCCTCCCGGGCCCTGGCCCTGGTACTGCCATATCCCTGGCCCTGGCCCTGCCCTTATCCAGACTCTGTCCCTGCCACTGCCCTGGCCCTGCCAAGGACCTGCCCTGACTTTGCCATGGCCCTGGCCCTGCTCTGCCTTGGTCCCGGCCCTGACGCAGACCCTTTTCTGGCTCTGCCCTATCCCTGGTCTTTCCCTGGCCCTGAGCTGGCACCGGTCTGCCCCTGGTCTTGGCACCACCCTGCCCTGCCGTGCTCTGGCTGTGTCACCCTGCCCTGGCCCTGCCGTTGCCCTACTCTGGCTTGGCCCTGCCCTGGCCCTACTTTGGCCCTCATCCAAGCCTTGGCTAGGCCCTGCTCTTTACCTGGTCCTGGCCCTGGCCCTGGCCCTGGCCTTTGTCCTCCCATAGTTCTGGCCCTGACCCTTAACTGGACTTGAAGGTGTCCTGGCCCTGTCTTGTGCTTTCCCTCCCCTCCCCCTACCATTGCCTTGCCCTCTTCTGTCCTGTCCTGGCACTGACCTGGCCATGCCATTGCCTTGTGCTACCCTGCCTTGGCCGTTCCCTAGCTCAGCTCTGGCCCTGGCCCCACCTTGGACATGCCCTGACACTGCCTTAGCCCTGGCATTAGCTTGGCCCTGCCTTGACATCAGCCCTGCCCTCTCTGTGGACTGGCTGTGGTCCTGTCCTGCACTGGCCATACCAAACCATGGCTCAGCCCTGGGTTTGGCTTTGCCCCTGGTCCTGCCATATCCCTGGCCCTGTCCCTACCCTGGCCCTGGCCCTGACCTTACCCTTCTCAGGCCCTTCCCTGGCCCTGTCCCTGTTTTGGCCCTTCCATGGCCCTGCTCTGGACCTGTCGTGGCCCCAGCCCTACCCTGCTTAAGACCTTACCCTGGTTCTGCCCTGGCCCTTACCCTGTCCTGACTTTGAAATGCCTGGCCCTGCCCTGACCTTGCACTGCTCTGTCTCTTGGCCTGACTCTGGCCCTGCCACTGTCCTACCCCAACCCTGTCTGTGGTTTTGCCATGGTCCAGAGCCTGCCCTGACCCTGTCGTGGACCTGGCTGTGCCATGAATCTGCACTGTCTTTGCCCTTGTTCTGCCCCTGCCCTGAACCTGTTCCTGCCCCTGCCATGGCCATGGCCCTGGTCCTACCCTGGCTGTTCTCTGGCCCTGCCCTGCTCTGCCCTCCCTGTCCTGGCCCTGCCTTGGCCCTACCCTAGCTTTGACCCTGCTCTGGCTTTACCTTGACCCTCACCTTAGCCTTGGCTTGGCCCTGTCTTGGACCAGCCATAGCACAGACCTGAACATGGCCCTGGCCCTGCCATGGCCCTGTCCGAGATCCTGGCCCTGCCAGGTACCCGTCCTGGCCCTGCTCTGGGCCTAGCTTTGTCCCTGGTCGTTAGATGACCCTGGCCCTCCCCCTGCCCTTGTCCTTTCCATGGCACTGGCCTTGGACATAACTGTGGTCCTAACCCTAGCCCTGCCCCGGAGCTGCCACTGTCTTGGCCCTGCCCTGCCCTGTAATCCCAGAACTTTGGGAGGCTGAGGCAGGTGGATCATGAGGTCAGGGGTTCGAGGCCAACCTGACCAACATGGTGAAACCCCGTCTCTACTAAAAATACAAAAATTAGCTGGGCGTGGTGGCGAGCGCCTGTAGTCCCAACTACTTGGGAGTTTGAGGCAGGAGAATCACTTGAACCCAGGAGGTGGAGGTTGCAGTGAGCCGAGGCCATGCCACTGCACTCCAGCCTGGGCAACAGAGCGAGACTCCATCTCAAAAAAAAAAAAAAAAAAAAGAGAACTTTCAATATGTCTTGCCACTCTCTCCTGGCCTGTAAGCTTTCCACTGAAAAGTCTGCTGCTAGACATATTGGAGCTCCATTGTTTGCTATTTGTTTCTTTTCTCTTGTTGCTTTTAGGATCCTTTATCCGTGACCTTTGGGAGTTGATTATTAAATGCCTGTAGGTAGTCTTCCCAGGACCCTGACTTAGGGTTCTTTTGATTCCTCTTTCTCCCTTCTCTCAAATCCATCCATTCTGCTATGAAGCCCAGTGATGCCACTTAAGACAGGTTTTGGGGGTGTCCCTACCTAAGCCTCTACCTAGACTGTCTCAGAAGCACCCACCCTGCTGCAGGGTACTGTCCCATAACACCACCCCCATGGCTGCAAGCAGGATCTTTCTGAAACACAAAACAGGTTTTGTTACTTTCATGCGTAAGAATCTTAGAAGGCACTTCATTGCCTTCTAGCTGAAGCATGAGCTTCTCAACATAGCATCAATGTTTTCCCCACTAGGCCTCAGTTCCTGCCCTATCCATCCTGCTTTTCTCTACCCAGGCCCCTCCGGGTCACCTAGAGGCCCAGCTGGAGTTGGGAATAGGACTCGCCCTCTGAGGAGGCTAAGAGCTGGGCTCTACAGTCAGACAGTCCCGGTAGTGTGTCTTGCCACTTGCCAGCTGGGAAAGTGGACAAGTTAATAACCTTTGTTAAACCTCTCTGTCTCCTTGCCTGTAAAATCAGGTTGACACTTGTGCCAATGCCCCATCAATACCACTTCTAATACTGCTTACTCCCCAGGTTTGTTGTGAGGATAAACTGAGAATTAAAAGCCTTAGTGTAGTACCAGGCCCAGGGTCAATCCTGAATGAATGCAGGCTGAGCAAGGAGATCTGAAAGGGGTAAGCAAGAAAGAGGTTAACAGTGGCTGTCCCTGGTGGCCAGACTTTGGGGAGTTGTTTTTTTGTTTTTCTGCCTTCATCATATTTTGTTAGAATTTGTTAGGATGTCCTACAACATGCAGGTCTTATCAAGAAACAGGTGCAAATGATTTCCACTCTAGAGCCTTTGTAACTGTCCTGAACAAAATGTGTCCCCACCTGACATCTCTGTTGGCACTTCTCACCTACTGTAACCTGGTGATCATTCATTTGCCCCACCTGCCAGCCACACTGGACAGTGCCCAGAAACCGTGTTTTTGTGGGTCGCACTTTTTTCCAGGACTTTGCACAGCACAAGGCATCAAGTGCATGCTTGTTAATTTGACTTGAATTGAAGCCTCTCTCGCTGCTGTCTGGTTTTGTTTTCCATGGTTTCAGTTTCCATGAATCTCGGTCTGAAAATATTAAATAGAAATTTCCAGAAATAAACCATTCATAAGTTTCAAATTGCATGTCATTCTGGGTAGTGCGGTGAAATCTCATGCTGTCCTGCTTCATCCATCCTGGGACACAAATCCTCCCTTTGTCCAGGGTGTCCATCCACACTGTAGATGCTGCCTGCCTGGCAGTCACTTAGGAGTAGCTTCAGTTATCAGGTCAAGTGTTGAGGTGTTGCAGTGCTGTGTTTGAGTAATCCTTATTTTACCTAGTAATGCCGCCAAGCCCAAGAATAGTGCTTTTCTCTCTCTCTAAGCCCTTTGGTCCTTTGTGTGTGTTTGGGGGAGTTCCAAGTGCAAGAAGGACTTCCCTGATGCTGACAATTCGGATATGCCAAAGAGAAGTTCCAGTGTGCTTTCTTTGAGTAAAACGGTGAAAGTTCTCAATAAGGAAAGAAAAAAAATCTTGTGCTGAGATTACTAAGATCTACGGTAAGAACAAACCTATCCATGAAATAATCAGGAGGGGAAAGAAATTTCTGCCAATTTTTTGTCGAATATCAGACTGCAACAGTTACAGCCACAGTGTATAAGTGCTTAGTTAAGACTAAAAAGGCATTATATTTGTGGGTGGAAGACTTGAAGAGAAATACGTTGCAACTGATGGCAACATGTTGCAGCAGAAAGCATTGAGCCGATACCAAGACTTGAGCAAGGGATTCCATGAAACAAGTGACACCAAGCCATTTACTGCAAGTAAGAGATGATTACACAGATTCAGGAAAAGGTTTGGACTGAAAAATATGAAAATTCCTGGAGAGACTGTATTTGCTGATGGAGAAGCTGCTGCCGCGTTCCTGGGAAAGTTGAAGTTGATTAAGGAGAAAGGATATCATCCAAAGTAAGTCTTCGAGTGCAATGAAACTGGATTTTTCTGGGAGAAGATGTCCCATAGAACCTACATTCAAAAAAGTGCAAGGGAGGCATGAGGCCATAATACATGGAAGGATAGATTAACTCTGGTACTAGGTGGCAATGCTGCAGGGCATATGATAAAGCCAGGTGTAGTGTACAGAATACACATGCTCTCAAAAACCAAGAATTATCTGCCCATGTTCTGGCAACGTGATCAGAAGGTGTGAGTGACTGCCATCTTGTTTAGGGAATGGTTCCACCAATGCTTCATCCCAGAAGTGACAAAATACTTGAAAGAGGCAGGGTTGGAATTAAAAATCTTATTAAGAATAGACCATGGCTGGGCGCAGTGGCTCACGCTTGTAATCCCAGCACTTTGGGAGGCCGAAGTGGGTGGATCACGAGGTCAGGAGATCAAGACCACGGTGAAACCCCGTCTCTACTAAAAATACAAAAAAATTAGCCGGGCGTGGTGGCGGGCGCCTGTAGTCCCAGCTACTCGGAGAGGCCGAGGCAGGAGAATGGCGTGAACCCGGGAGGCGGAGCTTGCAGTGAGCCGAGATCGCGCCACTGCACTCCAGCCTGGGCGACAGAGCGAGACTCCGTCTCAAAAAAAAAAAAAAGAAAAAAATAGACCATGCACCTGGCCATCCTGAATCTGCTATGAAGAAGAAAACGTCAATGTTCTATTTTACCTCCAAATACAACTGCATTACTTCAGCCCCCTGACCAAGGCATCATTCATGTTGTCAAGTTCATGTACACCTGCCTGGTACAGTCCTGCACCGTGTGATGACACTGAGGTGAATGATGGACCAAATACTATGATGGTGGTTCCATAAAATTATAATGGAGCTGAAAAATTCCTATCACTTAGTGATGTCGTAGCCTTGGTAAGGTCATAGTGCAACACATTACTTCACATGTTTGCGGTGCTGTTGATGTAAACAAACCTACTGTGCTGCCAGTCATATAAAATCCAGCACATGCGATTATGCACAGCACATAATACTTGATGATGATGATGATAATGACTACTGGTTTATGTCTTTACTATACTTTACTTTTTATCATTATTTTAGAGTGTACCCCTTCTACTTATTAAAAAAAAGTTAAATGTGAAACAGCCTCAGGTAGGTTGTTCAGGAGGTGTTCCAGGAGAAGGCATTGTTATTAGAGGAGAGGACAGCTCCATGCATTTTATTGCCCCTGAAGACCTTCTAGCTGCAGAAGATACAGAGGTGGAAGATAGTGATGTTCGTGATCCTGACCTTGTGTAGACCTAGAAGGGTTAATGCAGGTGGTGTCTGTGTGTTAGTTTTTTAACAAAAAAAAGGTTAAAAATTTTTTAAAAATTGGAAAAAAAGCTTATAGAAGAAAATACTTCTGCACAGCTGTACAATCTGTGTTTTAAACTGAGTATTATTACAAGAGTCAAAAAAATTAAGAATTAAGTTACAAGAGTCAAAAAAATGAGAAAAATTAAGTTTATAAAATCAAAAAGTAATAGTAAGCTAAGGTTAATTTATTACTGAAGAAAGAAAAATAAAAATATATTTAGTGCAGCCTAAGTGTACAGTGTTTAATAAAGACTACAGTAGTGCACAGTAATGTCCTAGCCTTCACAGTCAGCCACCACTCATTCACTGACTCAGAGCAAATTCCAGTCCTGCAAGCTCCATTCATCGCAAGTCCCCTCTTGAGGTATACCATATTTTATCTTTCATGTCCTATTTTTAACTGTTCTTTTTCTATGTTTAGATATGTTTAGGTACACAAATACCATTGTGTTGCAATTGCTTGCAGTATTCAGTACAGTAATGTGGTACAGGTTTGTAGCCTAGGAGCAATAGGCCATACCAGACGGCCTAGGTGTGTAGTAGACTGTTCCATCTAAGTCTGTGGAAATGCAGTTTCATCATTCATGCAAAGACACAATCATCTTATGACACATTTCTAAGAACATGTCTATGTTGTTCATTGATGAATGACTCTATTTGATCACATTTTATCAGCAATCGATGCAGACCCTAATCTGGACATAATGCAGTGCAACCTCACTATTGCTAATGCAATAACATTCTTCAAAGCTGCATTGGATGAATTAAAACCAGAAATTGTAGATGCCTGCTAGAGGAACTTACGGAGTGAAGCCATGAATGACTTTAAAAGCTTCTCTGGGATCAGTGGAGAAGTTAGGAAAATGATTCATGCAGCAAGACAGGTTGGTGGAGAAGGGTTGCTGACATGCTTGCTTAAGTGGCAGAAGATATTGAAGGCCATCAAGAAGTGTTAACAAATGAGGAATTGGAAGAATTTGTTGAGTCGTCCGCAGAGAAAGATGAAGAAATGAAGAAGAATCAGCAACGTGGACATAATCGAAATGTGCTGAAGTGTTTCAAATTGCACAGACATTAAAGAACCAAATTATGGAATATCTTAGAATGGAATGCAGTGTTAAAATTACTCGCATTCTCACTGAAGAATCATAACCTCTGCAGCAACACTTTGATGGACTGAAAAGAAAGTCACAACAACATCTGATTGCAATGTTCTTCCTGCAGGTCTTGGCAACAAAACAAAACAGAAAACTTCAATTCTCAAGGATCCCCAAACATTAGCATCATCTGCTCCTGACACCCAGCAAAAAATACATTGTCATGACACGATACTCTGGGGCCACGCGAAGCAGGTGATCCTCCCCATGATGTATCATCAGGAGGGGCAGTAGTAGCCTAACGATATGCCAAAATGTCTCCGTCATTCGCCTCACTTCATGTCATCCTGTAGGCACCGTATCATCTCACATTACCACAGAAAGGGTGAGTGCAGAACAGTAAGATATTTCCAGAGAGAGAAAGGGAGGCCACAGTCACATGACTTTTATTACAGCCTATTGTCTTAATTGTTTTATTAGTAGATATGGTTGTTAATCACATATGGTACCAAATTTATAAATTAAACTGTATTTCCGGTATGTATGTATGTATGTATAGTAAGTAAAAAAATAGCATATATAGGGTTGTGTGCTATCTGCAATATTAGGCATTCACTGGGGGGTCTTGGCACTATTCCCTGCAGATAAGGGGGAACTACTATACACATTTGGAGAGATACATTTTTCTTCCATAAATCCACAGAAAATTGAGATGTTAAATACCTTAAGGACTCACAGGACATCAGTAAAGAACATAGCCAGCTGCACGTTTTGGTGAGCCTATGGAGGGGGATGTTCCCTACCTCTAAGCTGTCTGGCCCTTTGTGAGGGTGAGGGGGTGGATTTCCAAGGGCAACAAGGACTTCCTGGAGCTCTAAATGCAAAACTCCGATGTGGGGCTATCAGGTCACCTGCTGCTCCTGTGGCTCCAGCTGCTCCCCCTGCTCCCTGAGAAGAGCCCCCAGTAGCCCAACTGGGGTACATGGAATATAGGGCTGTCTTTATTACCTTGACTTGCTCCAGGTTTCAGGAGAAGCCTGGGCAAGGCTGTTAATGAACATATTTCATTTTCTGGCTTTGGTGTCCAGTCATCAATTTCCCTAGGTTTAATTATTGACTTAAAGCATTTGCCTGTATAACTGGTGTGCTATGGAGGCCTGTCTGTGTGATTGTCAGGAAGAACTGGCCTCTTGTATTTTTTTAATTTGTTTTTGAGTCAGGGTCTTACTCTGTCTCCCAGGCTCAAGTGCAGTCACACAATCATGGCTCACTGCAACCTTCACCTCCTGGGTTCAAGTGATTCACCCACCTCAGCCTCCCAAGTAGCTGGGACTACAGGAACACGCATCATCACACCTGGCTCATTTTTGCGTTTTTCAGCAGAGACAGGATTTGACCATTTTGGCCAGGCTAGTTTTGAACTCTTGACCTCAGGTCATTCACCTGCCTCGGCCTCCCAAAGTGCTGGGATTACAGGCATGAGCCACTGCACCCGGCCACCTCTTGTATTTTCATCAATATGTGAGTGTGCTTTAATCCAAAATTCTGGTACTTACAGTAGTTTATTCCATATGTGTTTGGCTTCTTGATTATTTTCTTCCCCAAAAGATATATATATGAATGATTTCTCTTTGGAGAATTATCTTTGTCATTTAATTTATTTGGTCCTCAGTGTTGCCTTATCTATTGTAAATATAGGCATTCCTACTTTAATTTTGTTTATATTTTCTGCCATATATTTGGTATTTGTCAATTTCTTTATGTTCAGATTTCTTTATCTTGTGAGTAACGTGTGGCCGGTTTTGTTTTAAAATTAAATATTTCAGGCTAGACATGGTGGCTTATGCCTGTAATTCCAGGATTTTGGCAGGCCAAGGCAACAGGATCACTTGAGGCCGGGAGTTTGAGTTCAGCCTGGGCAACATGAGGAGACCCTGTCTGTACCAAAAAAAAAAAAAAAAAATTGTTTTAAATAAAAAAATAAGTAAATAAAGTATTTCTGTCACTGATAAGAAATTTAGCACACTCATATATCCTCTTGCAGTTTACTTCTTTGTCATTTAACAGTTTTGTTCATGATAATATCAGTATAACATGATTAATATGATGTGTGTTTTATATTACAGGTTTTAGCTACTTTCTCTGTTTCTGTTGTGCTGCTGGTCAAATTTCTTTTTTGTTAATTTGGCAGATTGCTGGTTTATAGTTCTGATTATAAACTTATTACTGATTATTACAGTTGAGCCTATATTTCTTTATTAATATATACATCTTAATGTTTTCTCATCAATTTTTTTTTTTCTTTTTCAACTTTCATTCAGAATTGGGGGCATGTGCAGGTTTGTTACAAAGGTATATTGCATGATGCTGAGGTTAGGGGTATGACTGAACTCATCACTCATGTAGGAGTATAGTTCCCAATAGGTATTTTTTCAGCCCTTGCCCCCAGCCTTGTCTCCTGTCTCTAATAGTCCCCCAGTGTCTGTTGTTTCCATCTTTATGTTCATGTGTACTCAATGTTTAGTTCCCCCTTGTGAGAACATGTAGTATTTGTTTTTCTTTTTGTGCATTAGTTTGCTTATGATAATGGCCTCCAGCTGCACCTGTGTTGCTGCAAAGGGCATGATTTTGTTTTTTTCCTGTGGCTGCATGGTATTCCATGGTGCATATGTAGTACATTTTCTTTATGCAGTCAACTACTGATGGGTATTTATGTTGGTTCCATGTCTTTGCTATTGTGAATAGTGGGTCAGTGAACATAGGCATTTGCCTATGTGTCTTTACAACAGAACAATTTATCTTCCTTTAGGTATATACCTGGTAATGGGAGTGTTGGGTCAAATGGTTTTGTTTTTAGCTCTTTGAGGAATAGCCACACTGCTGTCCACAATGGTTGAACTAATTTGCCCTCCCTCCAATAGTGTAAAAGTGTTCTTTTTTCTTTGCAACCTCACCAGCACCTGTTATTTTTGGACTTTCTAATACTATCCATCCTGACTGGTGTGAGATGTCATCTCATTGTCGTTTTGATTTGCATTTCTCTGGTGATTAATGATGATAAGCCTTTTTAATATGTTGGTTGGCTGCTGGCATGTCTTCTTTTGAGAAGTGTCTGTTCATGCCCTTTGCCCACTTTTTAATGGGGATATTTGTTTTTTACTTGTCGATTTCATTAAGTTCCTTCTGGATTCTGGATACTAGGCTTTTGTCAGATGCACAGTTTGTGAATATTTTCTCCCATTCTGTAGGATATCTGTTTACTTCCTTAATACTTTCTCTTGCTGTGCAGAAGCTCCTTAGCTTAAATAGGTCCCACTTGCCGATTTTTGTTTTCTTGCAATTGCTTTTGATGACTTAGCCATAAATTCTTTGCCAGGGCCAATGTCAAGAAAGGCATTTCCTAGGTTTCCTTCTAGGATTTTCATAATTTGAGGTCTTACATTTAAATGTTTAACTCATATTGAGTTGATTTTTGTATATGGTGATATGAAGAGGTCCTGTTTCATTCTTCTTCATATAGATAGACAGTTATCCCAGCACCATTTATTGAATAGACCGTCTTTCCCCATTGCTTAGTTTTTGTAAACTGTGTTCAAAATCAGCTGATTGTACTTGTGTGGCTTTATTTCCGGGTTCTCTACTTCTGTTTTATTTGACTATGTGTCTCTTTTTGTACCAGTACTATGCTGTTTCGGTTACTACAGTCTTGTAGTATAGTTTGAAGTTAGGCAGTGTGATGGCTCCAGCTTTGTGCTTTTCGTTTAGGATTAGTATGGCGATTTGGGCTCTTTTTGTTTTGCCGTCTGGGGACCCAGCGAGGGGCAGAGGTAGCTCTGAACCGACCCCGATCCTCCCTGCTCCCACCTCATGCTTGCTGGAAAGCTTGTCCCTCTCACTCCGCCGAGCTGCTCTGGGAGCCCCACCGCACCAAGGGTGTCTCCCAGAGCCCCAGCTGGTGTGGCCAGGCCCCAGGAGTAGGATGGGGCTCCCCCTACGAGGACTGGTGGCAGCCAGAACTGATACAGGTCCCCTGGTCTGGGGCCAGGATGCCAGCTGAGGAGGGCAGGAGTGTTTGGAGCCATGGCTGGTGCCTCAGTAAAAGTGGCAGTGAGGGTTCAGCCCTTTAACGTCCGTGAGACCAGCCAGGATGTCAAGTGTGTGGTCAGCATGCAGGGCAAGACCCTCTCCATCATCAATCCTAAACAGAGCAAGGATGCCCCCAAAAGCTTCACCTTTGACTACTCCTACTGGTCACACACTTCGGTGGAGGATCCCCAGTTTACATCTCAGCAGCAAGTGTATTGGGACATTGGACCTGCTGCTCCACCCGTTTGAAGGCTACAATGTGTGTCTCTTTGCCTACAAGCAGACACAGGCTGGGAAATCCTATACCATGATGGGGTAGCAGGAGCCAGGGCAGCAGGGGACGGTGCCCCAGCTCTCTGAGGACCTCTTCTCTCCCGTTAGTGAGAACCAGAGTGCTCAGCTGTCCTACTCTGTGGAGGTGAGCTATATGGAGATCTATTGTGAGTGGGTATGAGACTTCTTGAACCCCAAGAGTTGGGGTTCTCTGTGGGTCCAGGAGCACCCTATCCTGGGCCCCTATGTGCAGGACCCATCCATATTGGCTGTGACCTCCTATGCAGACATTACTGACCTTATGGACTGTGGAAATAAAGCACGGACTGTGGCTGCCACTAAAATGAATGAGACCAGCAGCCGTTCCCATGCTGTCTTTACCATTGTCTTCACCCAGCGCTGCCATGACCAGCTCACTGGACTCAGAGAAGGTCAGTAAGATAATTTTGGTGGACCTTGCTGGGAGTGACCGAGCTAACTCCTCAGGTGCCCGAGGCATGTGCCTGAAGGAGGGCACCAGCATCAGTAAGTCCCTGACTGCTCTAGGGAAGGTGATGTCGGCCCTTGTGAATATGCAATCAAAGAAGCGGAAGTCAGATTTTATCCTCTACAGGGACTTGGTGCTGCCCTGGCTGCTCAAGTGGGAACTCACACACAGCAGTGATTGCAACCCTGAGCCCTGCTGACATCAATCATGAGGAGACTCTCAGCACCCTCAGGTATGCCGACCGCACCAAGCAAATCTGCTGCAATGCCATCATCAACGAGGACCCAGATACCCGGCTGATTAGAGAGCTGCAGGAGGAGGTGGCCTGGCTGCGGGAACTACTGATGGCTCAGGGACTGTCAGCATCTGTTCTGGAAGGCCTGAAAGCGGAAGAAGGGAGTGTTGGAGGCGCCCTGCCAGCTGTATGGTCTCCCCTCGGCTCCAGTTTCACCCTCATCCCCCACCGCACATAATGGGGAGCTGGAGCCATCATTCTCCCCCAATACAGAGCCCCAGATTGGGCCTGAGGAAGGCATGGAGAGGCTGCAGGAGACAGAGAAGATTATAGCTGAGCTCAACGAGGTAGGAGAAGCTGTGTGAGACAGAAGCCCTGAGGACGAAGAGAGAAGCATTGCTGGCTGAGATGGGGGTGGCCATCCCAGGGGATGGGGAAACTGGGCCTCTTTTCTCCAAAGAAGACTCCCACTTGGCGAACCTGAACGAAGACCCTCTGATGTCGATGAGTGTCTGCTCCACCACATGAAATATGGCGTCGGCCGGGCGCGGTGGTTTATGCTTGTAATCCCAGCACTTTGGGAGGCCGAGGCAGGCGGATCACGAGGTCAGGAGATCGAGACCACGGTGAAACCCCTTCTCTACTAAAAATACAAAAAATTAGCCAGGCTTGGTGGCGGGCGCCTGTAGTCCCAGCTACTCGGAGAGGCTGAGGCAGGAGAATGGCGTGAACCCGGGAGGCGGAGCTTGCAGTGAGCCGAGATCGCGCCACTGCACTCCAGCCTGGGCGACAGAGCGAGACTCCGTCTCAAAAAAAAAAAAAAAGAAAAAAAGAAAGATGGCGTCACCAGGGCCGGCCAGGTAGATTTGGACATCAAGTTGACCGGACAGTGTATTTGGGAGGAACACTGTCTGTTCCGAAGCATCCCTCAGCCAGATGGAGAAGTGGTGGCCACCGGAGCCTTGTGAAGGAGCTGAGACATACGTGAATGGGAAGCTTGTGACGGAGCTGCTGGTGCTGAAGTCAGGGAGTAGGACTGTGATGAGCAAGAACCACATTTTCCACTTCAATCACCCAGAGCAGGAGAGGCTGGAACGGGAACGAGGGGCCCCCCAACCCTGTGGACTGCCCTGTGAGCCCATTGACTGGAACTTTGCCCACAAGGGACTGCTGGAGCAGCAAGGCATGGACATCAAGTTGGGGATGGAGAAGAGGCTGCAGAATCTGGAGAATCAGTACTGGAAAGAAAAGGAAGAAGCCAATCTTCTGCTGGAGCAGCAGCGACTGTATGCGGACTCAGACAGCAGGGATGACTCTGACAACAAGCGCTCCTGTGAAGAGAGCTGGCGGCTCATCTCCTTGCAGGAGCAGCTGCTGCCCACCACAGTCCAGACCACTGTCAAACGCTGTGGCCTGCCCAGCATTGGCAAGCACAAGGGCCCCTTGCAGGGTTTATCAGATTCCCCAATGACAGAGGCTGCAGGGCAAAGACGCCCGCTGGGCCACCATGCCTGACCTGAAGATGCAGGAGGTGAAGGAGATCTGCTATGAGGTGGTCCTGGCTTACTTCCACCACGGGCGGGCTGAGATTGAGGCCCTGGCCACCCTCACAGTGTGGGAGTTGTGTCACACCTATGGCAAGCCAGAGGGCCCCAGAGACGGCTGGAGGGCTGTGGCCCAGGATGTCTGGGACACCGTGGGTGAGGAGGAAGGAGGTGGAGCTGGTAGTGGTGGTGGCAG
>NW_026652280.1:70792766-70868308 GCF_009828535.3 Hylobates moloch | reverse complement strand
TCTTGATCTCCTGACCTCGTGATCCGCCCGCTTCAGCCTCCCAAAGTCCTGGGATTACAGGCATGAGCCACCGTGCCTGGCACCATTTTGTATTTTTACAGTGTTCACTCTGGTTATTACAGTATTCATTTTAAACTTTTTTTTCTCTACCTTAAATTAGGACGTAGGAAACGGGACTTTTCTACATCACAGGCAGTGAAAGAATCTCAAAACAGTTTAACTTTGCTCACCCTTATCCTGCCTTTTTTGCCATTGTTCTGATATACTTGGTTTTTATGATCGTCACATTCTAATAGACATTACTGTAGTTGCATTGAATTTCCTTTTCGGGTTTCTTCATTCCATCCTGCAGTTTTGTTCTTCCATCAAATATTATTTTTCTCCAACATGAAGAACTGTAGTATTTCTTGTTGTGTGTTGTGTACTGTTGTCACTTTTTTTCGGCCTTTATTTGGAAATATATTGGGAAATATATTTAAATATATTGGAAAATATATTTATTTTAGAAGAGTATCCTTGATGGATTTAGAATTTTCGGGTTGCCTTTTTAACTTTTTTGAATGTCATTCCATTTTGATTTTCCCATTTACAAATTACCTGTTCAAAACTTGCACACTGTCTTCTGACTTTCCTAGTTTGTCTTGAAGTGTTTGCTGTCAGTTTTGCTGTTGAGATGGCCTACTTCTATCATTAGTTTATATAATTTATTTCTCTGCTAGGTAAGAGTGGGATAATTTCCTACTGTGTTAAGGATAAATTTCTCTCTATGCTCACAATAGGAATTCTTTGATATATGTATTCTGAACATCTTCTCCCACTCTGGGTTGCATTTTTATTCTATCTTTTGATAAAATGAGTTCTTAATTTTAATAGAGTATGGTTAATGTAATTTGTGTCCTGTTTAAGAAGTCTTTGCCTGTTCTGAAGTCATGAAGAAAAACTTCTTATGGGATTTTCTAAAATTTTTTGCTTTAATTTTCAAATTTAGATGCATACACTGTCTAAGATGGATTTTGCTTACACTTAAGATGGCAATAAATCTCATTATAAATATGAACCTAGGACAATTTATTGAAATTATTATTTTTCTGCCAACCTTGTCATGAATCAAGTGTCCATATCCATGTGGATCTATTTGTGAACTCTCTCTCTTCTGTTCTGTTGATGCATTTGGAAATCCTTACACCTGGGTCACACTACCTTAGCTAGAAATACCGAACATTTGTTGTATTAAACTCGTAACCTGTTTCTAAAACTATATTTTTATTTGTATCTTTCTGTGTAAATAATTGTTTTACTTTATTACTGTAAGAACTTTAAAAAATATTGAATAAAAATGGAGATGGAGTTGCCATAAGGCATCCTTATCTCAGTCTTAGTTTTTTACTTGAACACTTTCCATATTTCACCACTAAGCATTGATGTTTGCTGTAGGTATTTGTAGACATCGTTTTTACCATTTAGAAAATTCCTTTCTATTTCTAGTTGGCCAAGAGTTTTTTTTATCATGCTTTTCTGCATCTACTGATATGATCCTATGATCATCTCTTGTTTTTTTTTTATTTGAGACAGAGTCTCGCTCTGTTGCCCAGGCTGGAGTGCAGTGGCGCAATCTCATCTCACTGCAAGCTCCGCCTCCCGGGTTCACGCCATTCTCCTGCCTCAGCCTCTCCGAGTAGCTGGGACTACAGGCGCCTGCCACTACGCCTGGCTAATTTTTTGTATGTTTAGTAGAGACGGGGTTTCACCATTTTAGCCAGGATGGTCTCCGTATCCTGACCTCATGATCCACCCGCCTCGGCCTCCCAAAGTGCTGGGATTACAGGCATGAGCCACTGTACCTGGCCCATCTCTTGGTTTTTAAAACTATTTATTGTTATCTTTATTTCCATATTTCAGAAAATTCCCTCGTGGTTTTTATGGCTTATTCTTTTCCTAAGCCTGTTAAAAACCAGTTTTTATCCTTAGATTCTATTCTTGATTATTTTCTTTCCTCAGTTCTCTCACAACCTTCTGATTCACTCTTGATGGTTTTTAACACCACTAAATTATCAGTGTCTCTCAAATCCTTATTTTCGTTCTTGACCTCCATATTCTGCTTCAAATTTGGTATATTTACGACCTATCTTGTTGGAATACTGTGTTTAATCTATTTTTGCCCGATTTTCCTGGCTTACTTTGTGACTCTAATCACAAAATGCCCTTTTCATGTTGAGGAAACTCTATTCTTTGTTTTCTTCCTTATCATAAATGGAAGTTGGATTTTGTCAAGTGCCTTTTCTGCAGCAATTGTGATTATCATGTGTTTTTTCCCTTTATTTTATTGACTTTCTTTTTTTTTTTTTTGAGACGGACTCTGGCTCTGTTGCCCAGGCTGGAGTGCAGTGGTGCCATCTCTGCTCACTGCAAGCTCCGCCTCCCGAGTTCATGCCATTCTCCTGCCTCAGCCTCCTGAGTAGCTGGGACTACAGGCGCCCGCCACCACGCCTGGCTGATTTTTTTTTGTATTTTTAGTAGAGACAGGGTTTCACCGTGTTAGCCAGAATGGTCTCGATCTCCTGACTTCGTGATCCACCTGCCTTGGCCTCCCAAAGTGCTGGGATTACAGGCGTGAGCCACTGTGCCCGGCATTACTTGACTTTCTTATGTTGACTCACACTAGACTTTCTAAGATAATTTCCACTTGGACATGATGTATAATCCTCTTAATATACTGTTAGATACATCTTGCTTGTATTTGTGTGTGCATGTTAGTGTCTGTATGAGTAGTTTTGTATCTACATTAAGGGATACTGGTCTGTAATTTTTTTCTTGTCATGTCTTTATTTGGGTAATATATTTGGGATAATAATACTGGCTTATTAGAATACATTAGAAAATATTCCCTCCTGTTCTATATTTTTGGAAGAATTTGAGAAGGATTGGTGTGAATTCTTTAAATTTTAGGTAGCGTTCACCCATGAAGGTCTCTCTTTATTGACTTTTTCTGTTGGCAGTGTCTAATGAATGATTTAATCTCTTACTTGTTACAGGGATTTTCAGATTTTCCAGTTCTTCCTCAGTCAGTGTTAGACAATTTTTATGTTTCTGGAAATTTGTTTGTTTCATCTGGGTTATCTAATTTGTTGACTTATGATTGTTCATAGTATTCTCTTTTAATTCTTTTTGTTTCTTTAAGGTTTGTAAATAATATCTGCACTTTTATTTCTCTTTAGTTATTTCTGTCATCGCTCTTTTTGTCTTTGTCAGTGTGCCTAAAGCTTTATCAATTTTTCTAACCTTTCAATGAGTCAACATTTGGTTTTGTGTATTCTCTCAGTTGTTTTTCTATTCTCTCTTTTATTTTAGTCTCCATTATTTTATTTCTATCTGTATTTTATTTCTAATGTGTATTATGTCCTTTCTTCTACTAGCTTTTGGTTCAGTTACTCTTTTTCTAATTAGCCCAGGTACAAAGTTAGGTTATTGACTGGAGGCTTTTTTTTTTCTTTTCTTTTCTTTTTTTGCTGTAGGCATTTAAAGGAAGTGTATTGTTTAGTTTCCACCGTATTTGTGAATCTTCAAGTACGGACTAGACTGAAACAGCCACTTTCCCTATCTCAATCATGTGTATTAATGTACTAATTAATTTATTTAGCTAGTATTTTGATTTATGAGAATGTTAGGAGATGTATATGTACATAATACATATAAGTATTTGTCAAACAGGTGTATTTATTGGGCAATTTCTATGCGCTTGCATGGTGCTGGAGCTATGTATGAGTAAAATAAAATACTCCTGCTCTTGGAGCAAACATACCAGTTGGAGATTCATTCCCAAGTATTTATTAAGCACATTTAAGTGCCTAGAACCGAGCAAGTAATAAAGAAGCACCTCTTTACTTTTATTTGTTGAATGGTAGAGATGAGGAGGGCACGCAATCCAGGCTGGGGAGGAGGGAGGCTAGGTTAGTGGGACGTGGAGTGGGGGAAGCATCATAAAGGAAGTGATTAACTGGTGGTAAAGTTAGCTGGATGGCAAATAAAGAGGTCAGGGCAGGTCTTCAGAGGCCTGACACTGAGAAAGACAGCAGAAGGTACATTTCAGAAGTGAGCATGGCACTGAGTGTGTAGCAAACACAGCACTCCTTTCACCTGGAAAGGTACAGTGGAGGCAATATGCTTCTGGCTGTTGGGGTCTGACAGAGACAAAAAGCATGCTTCACCCACTTTTCTGAGTTGCAAACAATATGGACCTTAATTAGAATTTGAGATGCATAAACACAACGCTTTCCAAATGTTCTATAAATGCAAGTTGCTTGGATATTAATAAATCACACTGCATAAGTTAGTCCCAAGGTCACATTGTTTCAGAAAATGCAAATGTCCATTGTGTCATTGTGAAGAGGATGCAAGGTCACAGTTTTCCAGGAGGTTTGGCCAGCGTTTCCTTTGAGAATCTTGGGGAATTCATGCTCAGAGAACATCTTGGGAACTGCCGTGTCAGCACTCATGTGGCGTGAATGCTCCCTGGTTGGTCTGACAGACCTGAGTCTTCCTGAAGGTCCTCTGCTCTCCTGAGAACACCCCTTGACTTCCAAATGGTGAACAGCCCTGCCTCCTCCCTCTGTGTCCACTTCCCAAGAGGTGTGAGTGGGGTGAGCTGATCTCAGGGGAAGGAAATTTAGCCCTGGAGACCTGAGAAGAGTAGCAGGGCTGTCCTCCCCCATCTCCTCTTTATGAATAACCACAGTTGTTTCTTTTCCCTTGTCTAAGAGAAATTTATCTCCCAAAACATAAATCCACTGAAGCCCAAATATTGAACATTAAAAGTCCTTAATAGGAGACATAAGAATCAGTTCTAGAAAAATCAGAAGGGCACCTTTGGAAATAAGCTTTAAGAGAGAAGGGGGTGAAGCAAGTTGGCAAAATATGACCAACCAGTGACCATCTTTCCATAGCAACGTCAAGTCTGCAAGGATCCATATGCAAAAGTACCTTTGCAAGGGCTAAGAAATCCAGGAATTCATCTCAGAGATGCAAAGATAGTTCCCAATATGCAAGCAAAGTGATACATCACATAAACAGAATGAAAAATGAAAACAATATAATCATCTCGATAGACCCAGAAAAAGTAATTGATAAAATTTAACATATCAAATTTCCTCAATAAATTGATATAGAAGGAACATATTTCAACATAATAACAACAAATTAGGTATAAAAAACATATTTCAACACAATAAAGAACATATATAATGAAATCACAGCTAACGAACGCCAAATTAGGTATAGATAGAACATATTTCAACGTAATAACATATGCACATAAACAAATTCAGAGCATCCAAATTGATTTACAAAAAGAGGTCAAAATTGTTCTTGTCTGCACACATGATCTTATATATAGAAACCCCAAAGACTCCACAAAAACATTATTAGTTTTCCCATGGTAAGGAGTATTTCAATTAATTTCTAATTCTCAGCAATAGAATTTGAGGGTTAATATTTTGCTAATCAGTGTGTGTGTCAGAGGGAGGATGGTCCAGATCTTCTATCTCTGCCATCTTTTAGATATTACTCAGATAGTGAGCAGTTCCAGCACTAGAATATCTCCTCTTGTCCTGTTATAACCAAACCCACTCCCCTGTTGCCTACCATACTTACTTCAGACTTAATATTTTGCCACCACTAATTTGTTCTCTATTTTCATAAATTTATCTTTCAAGGAGAATATGGAAAATTCTGTAATTTCACTTTTTTCCACTCAGCATAATTCCTTGAATATTTTTCCAAGTTGTTGTGTGTCAAAATGTATTCCTCTTTATTGCTGAGTACTAATTCTCCTTTCAGTACTATCACTTTTTCACTTTCCTAATTTTGCAACTGTGTTGTTTGGTGCTTAAATATTTTAGGTTATGTCTTCCAAATAGATTGATTATTTTATGATTATATTCGTTTAAGTCTCTGGTAATTTTCTTTGCTTTGAAGTCTACATTATATGATCTTAGGTTAGCCACTTCTGCTTTCCTTTGATTAATACTTTAATAATATACCTGAGTTTTCTCATGTGAGCTATAGAAGAAGGCTTTTCCAGATTGACTCCAAGCGGGGGGATCTAATCATTGTGAGAACATTAATGTCAACCAGGTAATGAGACATTTTGGAATTCTTCAGGTATTTCTCTTAGAGTTATTTATAAAGAGTAAGCACTTGTGTGTGCTAGAAATTCAGTAAAGTTGCAGGATGAAAAAAATCAATGTACAAAAGTCAGGAATGTTTCCATACACCCATAGAGAATTTTCTGAGAAAACAGAACAATCCCATTTACAATAGCTCCAAAAAAAGTAAAACACCTAGAAATAAATTTAACCAAGGAAGTAAAATATTTCTACAATCGAAAACTGTGAAATACTGATAAAAGAAATAGACACACATAAACAGAAAGAAACCTCATGTTCATGGATTAGAAAAACTAATATTGCTAAAATGTTCATACTACTCAAGGCGAACTACAGACTCAGTGTCATCCTTATGAAAATACCAATGACATTCTTCACAGAAATAGAAAAAAATTCTAAAACTTATATAGAACCACAAGTGACCTCAAATAGCTAAACAATCATGAAAAAAGAACTGGTGGCATCAAATGAACTGACTTCAAAACATACTGCAAATCTTTAAGGCCCAAAACATCATGGTAGACACCTAGGCCAATGGAACAGAATAGAGAGCCCACAAATCCACACATCTACAGCAAACTGACTTTTGAACAAAGGTGCCAAGTACACACAATACGAAAAGGACAACCTCTTCAATAATTGCTGTTTGGAAAACTGGACAACCACGTGCAGAAAAATAAAACAACCTATGCCCTTGCCTCTCACCGTATAAAACAATTAACTCAAAATGGATTAAAGTCTTAAATGTTGGATGTAAAACTATGAAACTACTGGAAGAAAACATAGGGAAAAGGCTCCATGGCATTTGTCTAGGCAAGGACTTTTTGAATAAAACATTGGAAGCATAAGTAACCAAAGCAAATATAGACAAATGGTAGTACATGCAACTGAGAAGCTTCTGCATATCAAGGGAAATAATTAACAGAGCAAAAAGACAACCTACAGAGTGAGAGAGTATCTTTGCAAGCGATACTGCTGATACAAAGCTAATACCCAAAATACGTAAGGAGTTCAAACAACTTACAAACAACAACAGGCCCAAAGACCTTGATTTACAAATGAGCCAAAGACCTGGATAGATGTTTCTCAAAAGTAGGCATGCAAATGGCCAACAGATATATGAGAAAATGTTCAATATCACTAATCATCAGGAAAATGCATGTTAAGCCAATAAATATATGAAAAAAGCTCAACATGGTGGTTCCAAGATGGCTGAATAGGAAGAGCTCCAGTCTACAGCTCCCAGCATGAGCGATGCAGAAGACAGGTGATTTCTGCATTTCCAACTGAGGTACCAGGTTCATCTCACTGGGGATTGTTAGACAGTGGGTGCAGGACAGTGGGTGCAGTGCACCAAGCGTGAGCCGAAGCAGGGCGAGGCATCACCTCACCCAGGAAGCGCAAGGGGTCAGGAAATTCCCTTTCCTAGCCAAGGAAAGGGGTGGCAGATGGCACCTGGAAAATTGGGTCACTCCCACCCTAATAACTGTGCTTTTCCAACGGTCTTAGCAAACAGCACACCAGGACATTATATCTGACGCCTGGCTCGAAGGGTCCTATGCCCATGGAGCCTCGCTCCCTGCTAGCACAGCAGTCTGAGATCGAACTGCAAGGTGGCAGTGAGACTGGGGGAGGGGCACCCGCCATTGCTAAGGCTTGAGCAGGTAAAGCGTCCGGGAAGCTTGAACTGAGTGGAGCCCACCACAGCTCAAGAAGGCCTGCTTGCCTGCCTCTGTAGACTCCACCTCTGGGGGCAGGGCATAGCCAAACAAAAGGCAGCAGAAACCTCTGCAGACTTAAATGTCCTTGTCAGATTGGAAGACAGTAGTGGTTCTCCCAGCATGCAGCTTGAGATCTGAGAACGGACAGACTGCCTCCTCAAGTGGGTCCCTGACCCCCAAGTAGCCTAACTGGGAGGCACCCCCCAGTAGGGGCAGACTGACACCTCACACGGCCGGGTACCCCTCTGAGACAAAACTTCCAGAGGAACGATCAGGCAGCAACATTTGCTGTTCACCAGTATTCACTGTTCTGCAACCTCTGCTGCTGACACCCAGGCAAACAGGGTCTGGAGTGGACTTCTGGCAAACTCCAACAGACCTGCAGCTGAGAGTCCTGTTAGAAGGAAAACTAACAAACAGAAAGGACGTCCACACCAAAACCCCATCTGTACGTCACCATCATCAAAGACCAAAGATAGATAAAACCACAAAGTTGGGGAAAAAACAGAGCAGAAAAACTGAAAATTCTAAAAATCATAGCACCTCTTCTCCAAAGGAATGCAGCTCCTCACCAGCAATGGAACAAAACTGGATGGAGAATGACTTTGACGATTTGAGAGAAGAAGGTTTCAGGTGATCAAACTACTCCAAGCTAAAGGAGGAAGTTCTAACCCATGGCAAAGAAGTTAAAAACCTTGAAAAAAGATTAAATGAATTGCTAACTAGAATAAGCAATGCAGATAAGTCCTTAAAGGACCTGATGCAGCTGAAAACCATGGCATGAGAACTACGTGATGAATGCACAAGCTTCGGTCGCTGATTCGATAAACCGGAAGAAAGGGTATCAGTGATGGAAGATGAAATGAATGAAATGAAGCGAGAAGAGAAGTTTAGAGAAAAAAGAATAAAAAGAAATGAACAAATCCTCCAAGAAATATGGGACTATGTGAAAAGACCAAATCTACATCGGATTGGTGTACCTGAAAGTGATGGGGAGAATGGAACCAACCTGGAAAACACTCTGCAGGATATTATCCAGGAGAACTTCCCCAATCTAGCAAGGCAGGCCAACATTCAAATTCAGGAAATACAGAGAATGCCACAAAGATACTCCACAAGAAGAGCAACTCCAAGACACATAATTGTCGGATTCACCAAAGTTGAAATGAAGGAAAAAATGTTAAGGGCAGCCAGAGAGAAAGGTCAGGTTACCCACAAAGGGAAGCTCATCAGACTAACAGCTGATCTCTCAGCAGAAACTGTACAAGCCAGAAGAGAGTGGGGACTAATATTCAACATTCTTAAAGAAAAGAATTTTCAACCCAGAATCTCATATCCAGCCAAACTAAGCTTCATAAGTGAAGGAGAAATAAAATACTTTACAGACAAGCAAATGCTGAGAGATTTTGTCACCACCAGGCCTGCCCTAAAAGAGCTCCTGAAGGAAGCACTAAACATGGAAAGGAAGAACCGGTACTAGCCACTGCAAAAACATGCCAAATTGTAAAGACCATCGAGGCTAGGAAGAAACTGCATCAACTAACGAGCAAAATAACCAGCTAACATCATAATGACAGGATCAAATTCACACATAACAATATTAACCTTAAATGTAAATGGGCTAAATGCTCCAATTAAAAGACACAGACTGGCAAATTGGATAAAGAGTCAAGACCCATCAGTGTGCTGTATTCAGGAAACCCATCTCACATGCAGAGACACATATAGGCTCAAAATAAAGGGATGGAGGAAGATATACCAAGCAAATGGAAAACAAAGGCAGGGGTTGCAATCCAAGTCTCTGATAAAACAGATTTTAAACCAACAAAGATCAAAAGAGACAAAGAAGGCCATTACATAATGGTAAAGGGATCAATTCAACAAGAAGAGATAACTATCCTAAATATATATGCACCCAATACAGGAACACCCAGATTTATAAAGCAAGTGCTTAGAGACCTACAAAGAGACTTAGACTCCCACACAATAATAATGGGAGACTTTAACACCCCACTGTCAACATTAGACAGATAAACGAGACAGAAAGTTAACAAGAATGTTCAGGAATTGAACTCAGCTCTGCACCAAGCAGACCTAATAGACATCTACAGAACTCTCCACCCCAAATGAACAGAATATACATTCTTCTCAGCACCACATCACTTATTCCGAAATTGACCACATAGTTGGAAGTAAAGCACTCCTCAGCAAATGTAAAAGAACAGAAATTATAACAAACTGTCTCTCAGACCACAATACAGTCAAACTAGAGCTCAGGATTAAGAAACTCACTCAAAACCGCTCAACTACATGGAAACTGAACAACCTGCTCCTGAATGACTACTGGGTGCATAACGAAATGAAGGCAGAAATAAAGATGTTCTTTGAAACGAATGAGAACAGACACAACATACCAGGATCTCTGGGACACATTCAAAGCAGTGTGTGGAGGGAAATTTATAGCACTAAATGCCCACAAGAGAAAGCAGGAAAGATCTAAAATTGACACCCTAACATCAAAAGTAAAAGAACTAGAGAAGCAAAAGCAAACCCATTCAAAAGCTAGCAGAAGGCAAGAAATAACTAAGATCTGAGCAGAACTGAAGGAGATACAGACACAAAAAACCCTTCAAAAAATCAGTGAATCCAGGAGCTGGTTTTTTGAAAAGATAACAAAATTGATAGATCTCTAGCAAGACTAATAAAGAAGAAAAGAGAGAAGAATCAAATAGATGCAATAAAAAATGATAAAGGGGATATCACCACCAATCCCACAGAAATACAAACTACCATCAGAGAATACTATAAATACCTGTACGCAAATAAACTAGAAAATCTAGAAGAAATGGATAAATTTCTCGACACATACACCCTCCCAAGACTAAACCAGGAAGAAGTTGAATCTCTGAATAGACCAATAACAGGCTCTGAAATTGAGGCAATAATTAATAACTTGCCAACCAAAAAAAGTCCAGGACCAGACGGATTCACAGCCAAATTCTACCAGAGGTACAAAGAGGAGCTGATACCATTCCTTCTGAAACTCTTCCAATCAATAGAAAAAGAGGGAATCCTCACTAACACATTTTATGAGGCCAGCATCATCCTGATACCAAAGCCTGGCAGAGACACAGCAAAAAAAGAGAATTTTAGACCAATATCCCTGATGAACATCAATGCAAAAATCCTCAATAAAATACTGGCAAACCGAATCCAGCAACACATCAAAAAGCTTATCCACCATGATCAAGTGGGCTTCATCCCTGGGATGCAAGGCTGGTTCAACATATGCAAATCAATAAACATAATCCAGCATATAAACAGAAGCAACGACAAAAACCACATGATTATCTCAATAGATGCAGAAAAGGCCTTTGACAACATTCAACAGACCTTCATGCTAAAAATTCTCAATAAATTAGGTATTGGTGGGACCCATCTCAAAATAATAAGAGCTATCTATGACAAACCCACAGCCAGTATCATACTGAATGGGCAAAAACTGGAAGCATTCCCTTTGAAAATGCACAAGACAGGGATGCCCTCTCTCACCACTCCTATTCAACATAGTGTTGGAAGTTCTGGCCAGGGCAATCAGGCAGGAGAAGGAAATGAAGGGTATTCAATTAGGAAAAGAGGGAGTCAAATTGTTCCTGTTTGCAGATGATATGATTGTATATCTAGAAAACCCCATCATCTCAGCCCAAAGTCTCCTTAAGCTGATAAGCAACTTCAGCAAAGTCTCAGGATACAAAATCAATGTGCTAAAATCACAAGCATTCTTATACACCAATAACAGACAAACAGAGAGCCAAATCATGAGTGAATGCCCATTCACAATTGCTTCAAAGAGAATAAAATACCTAGGAATCCAACTTACAAGGGATGTGAAGGACCTCTTCAAGGAGAACTACAAACCGCTGCTCAACAAAATAAACAGAATACAAAGAAATGGAAGAGCATTCCATGCTCATGGATAGGAAGAATCAATATCGTGAAAATGTCCATACTGCCCAAGGTAATTTATAGATTCAATGCCATCCCCATCAAGCTACCAATGACTTTCTTCACAGAATTGGAAAAAACTACTTTACAGTTCATATGGAACTAAAAAACAGCCCAAATTGCCAAGTCAATCCTAAGCCAAAAGAACAAAGCTGGAGGCATCACACTACCTGAATTCAAACTATACTACAAGGCTACAGTAACAAAAACAGCATGGTACTGGTACCAAAACAGAGATATAGACCAATGGAACAGAACAGGAGCCCCCAGAAATTATGCCACACATCTGAAACTATCTGACATTAGACAAACCTGACGAAAACAAGAAATGGGGAAAGGACTCCCTATTTAATAAATGATTCTGGGAAAACTGGCTAGCCATATGTAGAAAGCTGAAACTGGATCCCTTCCTTACACCTCATACAAAAATTAATTCAAGATGGATTATAGACTTACATGTTATACCTAAAACCATAAAAACCCTAGAAGAAAACCTAGGCAATACCATTCAGGATACAGGCATGGGCAAGGACTTCATGTCTAAAACACCAAAAGCAATGGCAACAAAAGCCACAATTGACAAATGGGATCTAATTAAACTAAAGAGCTTCTGCACAGCAAAAGAAACTACCGTCAGAGTGAACAGGCAACCTACAGAATGGGAGAAAATTTTTGCAATCTACTCATCTGACAAAGGGTTAGTATCCAGAATCTGCAAAGAACCCAAACAAATTTACAAGAAAAAAACAAACAACCCCATCAAAAAGTGGGCAAAGGATATGAACAGACACTTCTCAAAAGAAGACATTTATGCAGCCAAAAGACACATGAAAAAATGCTCATCATCACTGGCCTTCAGAGAAACGCAAATCAAAACCACAATGAGATACCATTTCACACCAGTTAGAATGGCCATCATTAAAAAGTCAGGAAACAACAGGTGCTGGAGAGGATGTGGAGAAACAGGAACACTTTTACACTGTTGTTGGGACTGTAAACTAGTTCAACCATTGTGGAAATCAGTGTGGCGATTCCTCAGGGATCTAGAACTAGAAATTCCATTTGACCCAGCCATCCCATTATTGGGTATATACCCAAAGGATTATAAATCATGCTGCTATAAAGACACATGCACACGTATGTTTACTGCAGCACTATTCACAATAGCAAAGACTTGGAACCAACCCAAATGTCCAACAATGATAGACTGTATTAAGAAAATATGACACATATGGCTGGGCGCAGTGGCTCACGCTTGTAATCCCAGCACTTTGGGAGGCCAAGGCAGGCGGATCACGAGGTCAGGAGGTCGAGACCACGGTGAAACCCCATCTCTACTAAAAATACAAAAAAATTAGCCGGGCGTGGTGGTGGGCACCTGTAGTCCCAGCTACTCGGAGAGGCTGAGGCAGGAGAATGGCGTGAACCCGGGAGGCGGAGCTTGCAGTGAGCTGAGATCACGCCATTGCATCTCCAGCCTGGGCGACAGAGCGAGACTCTGTCTCAAAAAAAAAAAAAAAAAAGAAAATATGGCACATATACACCATGGAATACTATGCAGCCATAAAAAATGATGAGTTCATATCCTTTGTAAGGACATGGATGAAGCTGGAAACCATCATTCCCAGCAAACTATCGCAAGGACAAAAAACCAAACACCACATGTTCTCACTCACAGGTGGGAACTGAACAATGAGAACACTTGGACACAGGAAGGGGAACATCACACACTGTAGCCTGTTGTCGGGTGGGGGCGTGGGGGAGGGATAGCCTTAGGAGATATACCTAATGTAAATGACGAGTTAATGGGTGCAGCACACCAGCATGGCACATGTATACATAGGTAACAAACCTGCATGTTGTGCACATGTACCCTAAAACTTAAAGTATAATAAAATAAATAAGTAAATAAATAAAAAGAAAAAAAGCTCAACATGACTGATCATTAGGGAAATACAAATCAAAACCACAATGAGATGCCATCTCACACCAGTCAGAATGGTGATTATTAAAAAGTCAAGAAACTACGGATGTTGGAGAGGCTGTGGAGAAACAGGAATACTTTTACACTCTTGGCGGGAATGTAAATTAGTTCAACCATTGTGAAAAACAGTGTGGCAATTCTTCAAAGATCTAGTAGTTCTGAATAAAACTTCATTATTTCTTCAAGTAGTTTTTCTTCCCTCCTCTCTTTTTTTTTTCTTCTGGGGAATCTATGATATGTATATTGGCTGCTTGATTTTGTGCCACAAGTTTCTGTGGCTTTGTCTGTTTTTCTCCAGCCTTTTTTATTCCCCTCCCTGTTCTTTGGATTGAATAATTCTACTTGTCTATCATGAAATTCACTCATTTCCATTTTTGAGATTTATTGCTAGGCTTTTTCATATTAAAGGCCTTCCCTCTGTTTTGCATGATTTGAGTGTAATTTTTTTTCTATTACGTTTCAAAGTTGGTTATTTCTATTTGATAGGAACCCTGCTTGTTTTTATAGGTAAATCTATTATTCAATAGCCTTGCTGGATTCTCTTATTAGTTTTACTTATTTTCTGTGTAGATTATCTTGGATTTTCTAAACAGATGATCATATTAATAAACACAGCATTTTAAAAACATTTCTTAATATTTAAGATTTCTCATTTCTTTTATTGTCTCAATGTTCTGGTGCTTTCTTGAGAAAATCCAGTGTAATGTTTGTTAGAATCATTGCTAATGAGTATCCTTGTCTTGTTCATAACTTTGCTGGGGTCTCTAAAGTTTTACTGTTCCATTTGTTAGATGACCTTTATCCTCTCAAGGGGGCTCCTTTCCGTTCCTACTTCACTAAGATACTTTTATAAATTATAAATAAGCATTGAATTTTAGCAAATACTTCTATTCTTAATTTAATGTGTGATGATTTTACTGCTTCCCTCATTTTATTTGATGTTGAGCCATCCTTGGATTAATGGAATGCACTTTTGTCATGATATACTCTTTTTAAAACATATATGATACTAAATTTGATTTTCCATTTATTATTTTTATTTACTTTACTTTTTTTTTTTGAGACAGAGTCTCTCTTTGTTCCCCAGGCTGGAGTGCAGTGGCACTATCTTGGCTCACTGCAACCTCCACCTACTGGGTTCAAGCGATTCTCCTGCCTCAGCCTCTAGAGTAGCTGGGATTACAGGCTCACGCCACCACGCCCGGCTAATATTTGTATTTTTAGTAGAGACGGGGTTTCACCATGTTGGCCAGGCTGGTCTCGAACTCCCAACCTCAGGTGATGCACCAATCTTGGCCTCCCAATGTGCTGAGATTACAGGCATGAGCCACCACACCCGACCTCTATTTATTATTTTTACATTGTACAGGCTTTGATATTGTTATGGATTAAATGTTTGTGTCTCCCACAAAATCAAATGTTGAAATCCTCCCCTTACCAATGTGATGGTGTTAGGAGGTGGGGCCTCTGGAGGTGATTAGGATTAGATGATGTCATGAGGGCTCCCGTCTCATGGATCTGACTAGTGCTCTTGAAAGAACGCTTAGAGAGCTTGCTTCTCTCTGCTCTTTGCTGTGTGCAAATATAAGAAGTTGGTAGTGTGCACCTGGAAGAGAGCCCTCAGCAGGAACTGACCATGCTGGCACCCAGACCTCTGACTTCCAGTTTCTGGGACTGAGAAATAAATTTCTGCATCACCATTGGCAACCCTTCTGGTACTTCGTTATAGTGAAGTGGCATCATTTGTTTGAGGTAATACCTGAGGTTCTTTATCTTATGCCAGGGAAATTGAGGCTGCAGACACACAAGAAGTGAGTTTAAGAGCGGAGGTTTAATAGGCAAAAGGAAGAGAAAAGAGAATAGCTGTCTCTCCTGCAGAGAGAGAGAGGGGCGTCTGAGTGGGTCTTCCGGTTCTGTGGTGAAATGGATGGGGTTTTATAGATGAGCTTGAGGAGGCAGTGTCTGATTTGCATACGGTCCAAAAGATTGGTCCTCCAAAAGATTCAGGAGGAGCTGAAGGACGCCCAGCACTCAGGAGGAGCTGAAGGACTTGCGGTGAGGGGAGTGAGGAGCAGCAGTTGTTTTGTGGAGAGGTTTCCTTAGTTTGTAGACCTCCCTCTTTCTAATTCCTTCTCTGAAACGTGTATCCCCTTTTCTGTAGCTCATTCCCTACATCCTTTTCATGCGGATTTCCATTAGGCAGTCCCTGGGGGTGATGATTTATGTTTACACTTCCTCTTGATTCTTTGGCTCAATTCCCTTCTGGAGTGCCTGTGGAGCCTGATCAGCTCTGGTGCTCTCTATGCCCCAGACCCTAGCTTGGGAAGGGGACTTGATTAGGCTCTCAGGATGACTGTGGTCTGCAAAGGCCACTCTGTGGCAGAGCCCTCTGTCTGCCTATTCTGCAGAGGTGCCCCGTTTTCCATGTAGGAACTCATAACAGAGGTCTTTTCTCTGTTTTCCTGGTTGTTTTTTCTTCCTTCCTTCCCTTCCTTCTCTCCCTCTCCCTCTCTTTTTCCCTTGTTCCCTCCCTCCCTCACTCACTCTCTCTGTCTCTCTTTCTTTTCTTTCATTTTATGGGCTAATTGTCCCAAGGGCAGCAAAACTGCTGGCTATGAATCTGCTGGCTATGAATCTGCTGTGGGGCTCAGGGCAACATGATGGATGGTGTGAGAAGCAGTCATCGGCAAGGTTCATTAATAGTTCACTGCTTTGCATCGGCCTGGGTGCCACGACACAGCATCATTCATAATTTAGAATTGCTGGTGTGCCTTCTGTAATGTATTATGACTGTGTTAGGAAGGCCTGGCCCCAAAAGCTCCCTGCATATGTGCTAGTGGCCTCAGAGGTCGGACTCTGGGCGGCTCCTCTGGGCTGGGAGAGTAGAATGTTACCCGAGGCCCTGCGAGTTAGGGGAGGGAACCCTGCAACTTCTCTCAGCTTACTGTGCCTCTGTTTTGCATAAAGCTTCCTCCATGAGATGGAACAAAATTCATGGAAATAACATTTTCCCAGAAAGAAACTTGGCTGTGACTGAAATGACATTTTGATCGAAAATGTCAAAAGTTAAATGAATTACGAAAAAATAGCTAACAGAGGAAACCCAATTTTATTTAGTAAAATTTTCAGTTTCTATATTCCCACACCAGGAGGTATAGATAGTTATGATTTAGCATTGTTTTAGACTTGGTAAAAGGACTTTATACTTTCTAACTTTAGAGACTACTGCATCTTATAGACAGTCAGGTGGCTTTCCAGGCACTCTTCCTGGGTGATGTGCCTGCCTGGGGCGCTGCAGTTTTCTCTAGTCTCACCTTGTCATTTACTCACTGGTTTCCCTCCCATATATCAAAACTGTCTCCCAGAGGCAATCCACCCCTTACCATAACTTCAAGGCAATGTGCTACCTTTCCTGGTGCTTGCGTTTAGGCATTCTCTCTAGTAGCTAAGGATAGCAAATTTATTTTTTCCTCTCAAAATCCTTTTGGGTGTAACACAGTGGGAGGGGAATGATCTTGGGTGAGGTGTGAGACTTAGTGTTCCTGAATGTATGCCAAGTAGGTGACTTACTGCTTTTGCTAGTAAGCTTAGAGGCCAGGCTGGGGGCCACTAGTTTTGCTTCATTTAATATCATTTATTAATGAGGCCAACCAGACATTTCCAATTATTGGTCACTTGGCTCTGAGCTATTGGCCATCATTTTTAAAAGGCTGCAAATATTCTTTGCATTTCTCAACAAACTTGACCTAGTTTTCTCATTAGGCATTTGACCTACACCTGAGAAGGTGTAAATGATTAGGAAGTGAATGTAAAGGAAATGAACATGTGGCTTCCATGTCTGGAGCTTTAGTTTCTCAGTGTCTCAGCACCCCTTTTTGGAGTGGTGAGGAGAAGCAGAAGCCTTTGGGGCCTGGCACAGGGAATGGCCATCCTGGCTGGGAGAGAGGCAGAATCAGTGCTTACTGAGCATCCTCCACAAGGTAGCAAGGTATCTTAGATACAGAGAGATGTAGCGGGGATCCTGCAGAGAGTGGTGTGGGAGAGGAGTGCCGTTAGGCCTCCCTGATGTCAGAACCATCTGCACAGGCTAAACAGACATTGATTCTTGGATCTTGCCCCTATATCAGAGTCTCAGGGCGTGACCCATGAGAATTCAGCATCTCCAAGGTGCTCACCCTGAGTGAATCCACAAACAGGCAGGCAAGATAAAGGGGGCTTGGAGGAGGAAATCATGACACTGGTATTGGGGATATTGAGTTTGAGGTGCCAATGGGTTTTCAATCTAGAGTCCCTGGAGCTGCCTGCCAGGGGCAAGAGGGAATTAAATCTACTGGCATGGATGAAATTTATCATTGATGGTGACACTCATCATTGATGGTGATATGTATCACCCATGAAGTGATCTTGGTAGGAGAGACAGAGCCATCGGGAAAGATGAATCCTTGGGGCAGCTTTCAGTGCCAATGTTAAGTACCTCTCAAAGGGTGACTTCATATTTTGGGTGCACAGGAGTCCAGAGGAGCAGATCTGGCTGAATTGGATGATGACTTATTTAGAACCTGGGTCTGCTCTCAGGCTACTTTCGAGGGAGAGCTCACATTAATTGACCCTCCACTGAGAGCCAGGCCCTTTACACACATTCTGTGACCCTGAGACTCATCAGGGTCTGAGTTTCCCCAGGCCACCTCTGAGTTTGGTTTGGAGCCTGGTGAATACCCACTCTACACCCAAGGCAACCATGTCATTCAGAAGCCCAGAGCCTGATGACTGCTGAGAAGTGGAAGGGAACAGTTATATTTTACAAACGGAACTTGGCTGGGAAGGGAACAGAAACTCTGAGTCTAAGACAACTCCAGAGGGGTAGGGAGAGTCCCATCATCTTTTTGGGTTTCTACCTGCTGGCCAGATCATGTTGAAAGCCTCTTTTCCACCTCCTCCTCCACTCTGGGAAACCGAAGCTGGTTCGGCAGCATTTTCCCAATTCTACAACCCCGCCCCCCACCACCAAAAAACTAGCAGCTAAAACTGTCAGTGAATGAGGACAACACACACCAAAGCCAGGAAGAACATGAGGCAGGCCCCATGAGGAGTAAAGACATGAACAGGGCTGAGAGACTGAGGAAGGCGACGGGCATGTAGAGGATATGACCCAGGGACTTACAGTGGTGGACACGGGGTGGGCTCCAGGTGTCTGAGGCTGCACCCAGGCACTAAGTTTGCAGGTGCAGAGAATAGAACATGGCTGCCTCTTCCAAGTCTCAACTCTGTGGGAGCCTCTCTATGGTCTGCATTACATTGCTTGATCCTGGTGCAATAATGTTAACTAATTGTTCTTCCAAAATCCAGGAG
Source organism: Hylobates moloch (assembly GCF_009828535.3). Lineage (NCBI taxonomy): Eukaryota > Metazoa > Chordata > Mammalia > Primates > Hylobatidae > Hylobates > Hylobates moloch. The sequence goes on along the minus strand of NW_026652280.1, from coordinate 70,849,088 downwards.
TTTGCTGACTTGAGGCTGGGTGCCAGCCCAGCTCTTGGAGAGCAAACTGCTAAGCTGTGCTACAGCGCCTTCACATGGCCAGCCCACGGGCTCTTCCAGAATTCTGCTCCAGGAGCTCAGCTCTTTCAACCTTTCCTGGGACTCAAGGCACACACTCAGCTTCTCTTCTTGAGCCCCCCAACCCAATCCCTGCTCTCTAGCAGCTCTGGGGGCTGCACCAGTCTCTCCATGGACTGACAATAGAAACACCTGGTTGGTTAGCTTGAGGTTTCCTGGGTGCAGTGGCGTTTCAGAAGCCCTTTTGTTCCCGACCTCAGTGTGGGCCAGAGAGTCTAGAAATCAGGGCCCAAAGCTATTGAAATACCATCTGCAATTCCCATTCCTCTTGCGTGGTCACTACCTGGGACATTTAGCTTCAGTTCCTTCCTTTTGAGCAAAGGATTTTAAATTAACATTTAGTGTTAGCTGTAAATATCTTTTTCTCCCTCCTTCCTACCAAGGGAGAAAATGCCCATGAGTAAGATGGGCTCATCTTGAGAAAGATGCCCGTGCTGCAGACGTGGAGACATGTGAGATAGATGAGGCTGGCACACTCCCCACATTCCTGAGAAAGGCGGGAACTCACAAAGTCCCAACCCCTTAGCCTTCTGGATCCCGCAGTTGGGCCTGAGGTGCAGAGCTGGGCTTGAGGCAGGGGCTTCGCTAAGAGCTGCAGGAGGGCTGAGGCCCAGGAGGTGTGTCCTTGCCTGCCACGCACATTATTTTGCTGGTGTTACTGCATTGCCCAGAGGAATGAGAATTAGAAATGTGAATGTGTGCAAATACTGGGGGGAAAGAGACTGGGGAAAATCTTCTCCCAACTCATTAAAAAATCCCCCTGAATCTCTCCATTTCTCTTTCTCTAAACACAATTCTTTATTATTTTACATTGTGCACACTATTCATGTTTACTGTTGAAACATTTTTTAATCTATGAATTTGTTTATTTCACCTTGTGTCTTCTATTCAGTAATAAGACACTTGTAGAAATCATGACACTATTGTTCAGATACTCACATTTCTCAGGTAAATTAACATTCCCATCTTGACCAATAACTCCTCTGCTGCAAACATTAAATCTACAGCCAAAGACAAATGGAAAAGTAGGAATGACCAACAAGGATAGACTAGGAATGAGACACCCATTTATACTTTATCATTATCTTAATGCTGGTACTTTACTTCACACCCCAAAAAGTTACTTGGGAGCAGTCTCTGTTTTGTTATTTTCACTTGTCTATCCATAAAAGAATGGATGTGTAACTAGCAGATGGACTTTGGGACTCGGTCACATAGCAAGGTGGTTACTTGCTACCGGGAAGCACAGGTGGTTCTGAGCACTGGCCACGCCCCACTGAGCAGCACTTACCCTGTGTGTCCATCTCTACATATGGAAGATGAGAAAAGTAATACCCGCCCCTTGGGTTTGTGGTGAGCATGGATGAGATCATCTACGTACAGCACTTAACAAGGGTCCTGCCCCCATGAAAACTCCAATGCATGTTGTTTCTCTGGGACCAGAGGGCACACAGCAGAAACTGCCTTAGCCTCTCTGTCAAATATTCTTTTCTGGCGATTTCATCAAGGTTGGGAACAGAGAGACAACCTTCACTCTGGAAGGTTATTTCTCCCCTTTTCTCTATGCCTTCTGGCTGATCCAAGGAGTAGGTTTCCCCAGGGAAGTCTGACAATCTCAGTGGCTTAGGAAAGTGCTCCTCCTATGTGGGATTGAGAACCAAGTGGCCGAACCAGGGAGGGTCCCTGGGCTTGGCTTATCCAGGTGAGTGGAGTGCGCGAGCTCCCCAGGACAGGGTGGAGCTGGAGGGCTGTCTTCTCTTCGAGAGTAGCAGCTTTGAAGCACATGTGGGTACTGTTAATGAAAGTGGCATGGGGCATCTGGTGAAGGGCAGGGTAAGATTTCACCAACTGTCAATGTCAAATGATGTCCCCAAGTCTCATTTTGATTGAGATAGAAAAGACATCAAAACCTAATCTGTTAAAGCATTGATCTTAATAATAGTCGTATTTTTCTAAATCACCCATATCTGTAAGCATTTTTGTATTCATGTGAGCTAATTTGTGAGATGATCAAGGAATATGGAAAGACGAGGCCACCAAGCATGAAAGTCTGATTCTGTGGTTTAATATGAAACCTCAGAGGTTCTAGCAGTCCTTGGAGGGTCGTCCAATGGCCCAAGTTTGATCTGGATGGCACTTTAGACCTGGCACACCTCTTACTCTCAGTATTCTGAGAGTAAGCTCAGAATACTCTCAGCTTTTGCAGCCATCTGACCCTCTGACCTCAGAGCCAAGGGGCTGGAGACAGAGCTCGGTGAGGTGCTGGGGGAGAGTCATTTCCATTGCCCTCATTACTTGAAGGATGCAGGTTGAAAATCCCCTGTTGGAAATTCATTAGCCTGGGAAATAAATAACGTGGAAGGCACAGAGGTGGCATAGAGGAAAGTTGCTCAGCAGTACCCAAACCCCACACCGACCATACCAAACAGGAACCCAGGTGCGGGGCACGATTTGACAAGTGGGGGTGCTCTCCGGCCAGTGCTCGCCAGGCAACAACAGGAGCCTTTGGTGGAGAAGCAGTGCCAGCAGGATGGCTGGCCCACAGTGCAGACCGGCTTCCCCGGAAACAAGGCAAGTCCTGGCTCCACCATATCTTTGGCAAGTCTCTAACCCTCTTTCTGTTTCCGACTGCTCATGCTTTTAGCACAGGGTTTGACACATAATCGTAAGAGCGAATACTGAAACATTATTGATATTATTAGTCTCTCAGCTCCTGAAGCCATCTCCAGCAATCTTTCTCTGCCCTTGCACATGGAGTAAGGGTCTGGGTGGGAGAGGCAGGCACAGTTCCATCTGGCTTTCCCTGAATACCTTAAAGAAACTCCAGCGGGGGTCAGGTCTGAGATGCTAGCATAATTGCCAAAGTTCCTCTGTCTCATCGAGCTTCCCTCCAGGACATTCCCTCCGCAAGCCTTTCTCTCCCCTTCCTCACCATCTGATTTGCTCTGATACCTACACCTGCTGTGCTTCTGGACGTCTGTGACAACCCTGCTGCGAAGGTCTCAGGTACAGAACTTAGTCTTACGTGGGAGAAAACACAGGGCTTCCCAAAGGTCTTACTGCAGGTTTAAACTGTAATGGTGTTAGAAGTATAAATAATACAAACTTTAAAAAGACAACATTGTAAAGGATAATAATTTAAATATTTAAGATACTAATATCTTTGCTATGGACATTCAAGATAACCACTATCTTGTGCTAGTGGTTCTAGTCCATTTTCAAACTGCAAACACGGAGAAGCAGCCACGGGAAGGTTGCCTTTGAAGATCCTCCAAAGAACATCCTTCGACGGAAGATCTGATGGAGACTGCCAGTGAACAACAAGGCCTCTGCCATGCTGTGGATCTGGATGAACATCTGGACACGGTCTCACATGCAGCCTAAAAGCTGAAATGTAATACTGAAATCTGCAAAGCTGAAGTAATGGGGAATATTTAAATAGACTTCCAAATGATGAGTTCTCTAAATTTGCAGCATTTATATTTCTGATTTGGGACACACTGTAGATAGCTCAGTACCGAGCTATGTATCCAACCCAAAAGGTCAGAAGAAGAATACAGAATAACACAAAGAAGTAAAAAAAAAAAAAAAAAAGATAAAAACAGATTTATAAACTAGAAAGCAAATAATAGGGAAAAACACTACTCTGAAAATCCTAATAAAATAGATGAATAATAGGCAAATGTGTTCAATAAAAATATGTGGGAATATAACCACAGATACCTATGTCTTAAGATAACACTTTAAGAATAATATTTTAGGCCCGGCACGGTGGCTCACACCTGTAATCCCAGCACTTTGGGAGGCTGAGGCAGGTGGATCATGAGGTCAGGAGATCGAGACCATCCTGGCTAACACAGTGAAACCCCGTCTCTACTAAAAATACAAAAAAATTAGCCAGGCGTGGTGGTGGGCACCTGTAGTCCCGGCTACTCGGGAGGCTGAGGCAGGAGAATGGCGTGAACCTGGGAGGCGGAGCTTACAGGTGGGCACCTGTAGTCCCAGGCTGAGGCAGGAGAATGGCATGAACCTGGGAGGTGGAGTTTGCAGTGAGCCAAGATTGTGCCACTGCACTCTAGCCTGGGTGACAGGGCGAGACTCCATCTCAAAAAAAAAAAAATTTAATTTTTAAGAATGGCCCTTATTCAAAACAATGTAGACTGTGAGAACCAGTCATGTGTGTGTACTGTTTATACCAAGTGCTTTTATGCGAAATCTAACTTGGGCAATGTAGTTTCAGACTGTTTTCTCTGTGAAATTTAACGTATTCTTTCCTCATTCAACACTGTGCTTACAGACTCTGTGTAGGGGAATTCTGGGCAGGTAAAGGTAGTGCAGCCTAGAGCTTGGCACTTCCTCAGTCACGCCCTATCGCCTCCCCTACAAACAAACAAAAGAAATGCAGATGAGAACTAGGCCAGGACAAACCTAGACTCCAAAGAATGACAGGACACCTGCAGGAGGAGCCCCTCACAGGTGGGAGAAGAGAGGAATGAGGACGGCCTTGCCAGGCAGAGCTGGGATCAGGTCACCCACACAAGCGATGGCCCCTGGACCCTGGAGGGTTTTTTTCCCCATGCTCATTGGTGGGTGAGGGGCTGCGCAGGGCTAGACCTGTGAACTCTCCAAAGTGACAGGTTGTAGCTCCCTCCCAGGACCAGGCCCCGTGCTGCATCGGCCCTGAGAAGAAGCTGCTGGGGAGAGTCCACGCAGCGCAGAACAGTTGCTACTTGGAAGACAGGGCCCAGGGTGGGCGGGGGGACAGAGCAGAGGTCTCAGGAAGGAAGGGCGCACTTAGGAACCAGTGAAAACCACAGTGGAGGGGCCTCCAGTGCTGTGAAGCTGGAAGAGCTTCCTACCCTAACATCAGGGAAACAAATATCCCCTGCAAAGGAGTGACAGAAAAGGACTGTGTATCAATCCAACACCAAATGTGGCCGGTGAAAAAGAATAAGGGGCGGGCTTGTGGCCTTTGAGACTGTCAAAGTTTGCCAGAAAGATATGCTCACCAATGGGTGGAAACCATAATCCAGTGTTTAAAAATGAACTAACATAAATTCAGGAAATAATAGAAGACATGAAAGAACAATAAAAATCAGAATTAGAAAACTCAGAAATGAGTTAGCATTCAGGAAGAAATTAGCGAAAAAGTAAAACATGGTTTCAGAAGGGATGACTCAGTCAGAAGGACAGTAAGGGACAAATGCCACAGATATGGCAAGGCGAGGGGTCACCTTACTGACTGGGCTAATCGACCCAGGTCAGCAGAACGAGGAGGCTGTTGCCACCCAGCCAGGCGGGGAAATATATTTCGGTGCTCAGGGGACCATCCCTGCTTGGTGCTTGGTGCCCGGTTTGAATGACAAAGAGGCAAAGATGCAGCCAGGACCGGAGGAGGGCTTGAAACCAGGACCTTGGGCCCCTCAGCTGGCTGACCCCACCATGGCTGCTGGCCAAGGGTGAAGGGATCTTGAAAGGGTGCAGGAGGGGTGGGTGATGAGTCTCACTTTGGCCTTGAAACCAGCTGCAGGGGGGCCTGTAGCTCCTTTCACTTTGCTCTTCCCTTGCAAGAGAGGTAAGGCCTCACAAGCTTACTCTAGAAGCCAGTGTCCAAGGGTAGACAGTGATGGGTAATGCAATCTCCTAGGATTCCCTCTGGACACCCACATGCCAGTGGCTGGCCCCGTCCCTCAAAGGCAAAAACCCCCAACTTGCAGGGAGTTGCCTCGTGAAACGTTAAGTCCTTGCCCAGGGGATGGCTATGACAATGGCTTGCTGGTGTGGGATCCAAACACCCCTGGCATGCTTGGGATAAAGGAAGGGCTACCCCAGTTCCAGGGCTCAGTCGCAACTGCAGCTTCTGTCTGCCTGGTCCTGCCTTCCTCCGTGACCTGTATAACCTGTGATCACTGCCCTAAAATGACCTCACGTGACTGTCTCAGACTTTATCTCTAGAGAACCCAATCTAAGGTAGCAGCAGGCTGCTTGGCCGGGGTGGGCGCCCTTTGAGCCTTAGCATGTTGTTGTTTAGAGCTTGATGATCCTTGATGGTGTCAGATAAGGGAGGCTTGAGGAGGGTGAGAGACCCATTTGCCCAGGTCTCCCAGCCCCACAGTGGCTGGGCCAGGACCAGAAGCCAGGCTTTGGCATTCTCTGTGTGATTTCTAGTCCAGCACACGCAGTTCTAGAAGGAGTGCCCTCTTTGGCCAGCACTCTTTCCTGCAATATGTTCCTCTCTTAACGCATCTGGAGGCTTTTGCCTTACACCCTGGAAATTGTTTTCTTGAGGAATATTTCAATTCTGGTATCCTCTGATCTTTACGTTTTCTTCTCATGAGCATTTTCCTATGCCTAATCTCTTCTAAATGAGCTACAATTTGCTTTCTGGAAATTCCTTGTTGACTTTTTTTTAAAAGAAATAACTCACAACCAGATATGTACCATGATTCTTTCTGCTGTTGGGAAATTAGACCTTCATGCAAGAATTCCGCTAAGTGGTTTGAGTTTATTGTTGCAATGATGGAAGCAGTTTATCTCCACAGGGGGAAGCGTGCTGGCTTTCACCATGTTAAGAATAAATATGACTAATTAATTCTGTACAAGACACAACGTCATTTGAAGTCTGCTACTTTTTTAAAGCTCCATATTCACTGTAATAGTTTCCTTTTTGGAAATTATTTGTTAGTTGTTTTCTGCTTATATGAGGAAAACAAAACAAAACAGAACCAGCCAGAAGTGGATTCTTATTTCAGTTGATTAAAAAAAACTGTACACTGTATCAAAACAATCCGTTTTCTATTTCATGCAAAAAGGCAAAATAAGGAGTATTCTTAAAATGACTTTGCAGGATGTGCTTTATTTTAAGTCAGCCCTGAACCCAAACTACACAGGATCAATTTTTGACATATTCTAGTCCATTCAATGATTCTTCTCAGAAACTGTATCTTAATATGGAATGAAAACTACATTTCAATCATAAATTTTGCATGCTACATTGTTATTTAATGAAGAGGTTGTATTACCAATAATAATAATTTAAGAAAAGGCCATTTTTATTTCCCCAAGCTCAATATACATATTTCTTTCATAATTATGAACTTAAAAAACCCGTCTCAGATGTAAAAATGTGAATTGGAATATGTAAACTCTTTGATATACCTGAAAAACAGGAAGGAAAATGTCACATACTGGAAAAACCATTGCTTTAAATCATGGAAATGGGAAAAAGCACGTTGAGGGACGGGGAAGGCAGAAGAGCGGTCCTGACCTCAGTTATTAGAGTTACAAAGTATTCTAGGTCCCACTGGGTTGGTCTTTTTACTCTTCTGCCTCATGTCTGTTTGCACAGGAGACCGCAGCCCTCCAGAATGGTTCCCCTCATTGAAGCTGGTCACTGCTGGACCACAACAAAGCAGGTGTACACATCATTTGTTTTGCTGCTTTTTTTTTTTTTCCTGAGAAGTCACTGGTGTTTAATGGAAAAGTATCTTATTAGTCCTCGGTTAAGATAAGGCAGTAAGAGTATCACTAATATTATGTTTTTGCTTAGAATGAGGCTGATCCTTCCACTGGCGTCTTCACGGGCAATTAGTTCCCTCTCTTTTGCTCCTAGAAACACAGGTAGGAGCTGTCCGCCCCCTATTGCTGTTGCATATTCTGAGTGTGTTGAAGGCTCATCTAGTCTCATCACAGCAGCTTCCCCAGTGGGGATGGAGTGCTGTATATTGCATTGTAGCATCTCTCCAGGAAGTGCACGGGCCCCACAGAGGAAAACACAGGCATCTTTCCTTCTGACTCCTCTTCTATTTCTCTTATGGACGGGGCCCATAAATGATTCCTTCACATGGTCAATCAGAATGCAAGACACTGTTGACTAAAACATAAAGCAAGTAGCCCTGATTTCAGAGAAATGGAATTACAAATAACATTTTCAACAGTGCCTTAACTTGCAAGGTAGCTTTTACTGCAGAAAGATATCAGCTCCTTTTGTCTACCTGTCAGAAGAGAAACAAACCATTTCCATCGAACTGGAAATGCTTAGCTCTTATGAGAATATTGTGCTTTTAAAAAAAATTCAGATGTTAACATTATTTGCAGTCTGTGTTCTAAGGTTTCAATTTGTTTTTTCTCTAGTCCATTTGATCATTGTCTCTGGTGAGCGATATAGGAATATTAATTTGGCATAGAGATCTTCTTCTAGTTCCAGTTCTCCTGTCTCTCGAACTAAAAAAATATCTGTGCACAACTTCAAAATTCGATCCACATTTGGAAGCTCTTCAAACATGATGGAGTGAGAAATCCCACTGAAGAATTCACGGACAAATTTCCCAATCACAAGGACAACTGAAGCATATAATCCCATAATACTGAAAAAAACAGTAAGTAGAAATTGCATATAGCACTTAAATATAGTTAATAAAGAAAAGCATGTCTGAAAGAAAAAAATAGTATTTTCCCTCAAATTCTGTAGAAGAAATAAGCATATCAAATCTTACATTTTTTCCCTTTGGTTAAAAAGTTGACTTTATATTATAGAATTATTATAAATAAAAAATAAAATTATGTATTACAGAACTGTTAGACTTGAAAAATGAAAGTCCTTTACAATCTCACATTCTGGAAATAATGCTAACCGTTTCATGTATGAACTTAAGGTGGTTTTATTGCATATATTAAATGCATAAACCATATAATATATTTGGTAGAAATGTAATTATGTATGATTTTCTGTGGCAGGCTCCTTTCCTTTTAGCAATACTGTCTCTCAGATTAATTTTTATAAAATTCTGGGTGAAAATCATTTCTTATGAGGCTAACTTTGAGAAATATAATATTTTATATTTGTGTCTTGTGGGGATGTGTGTGTCCTAGGATTTAAGCATCAGAACATGATGTGATGGTTCAGAAGTTCAAAAGCGGGATGTCTAATAGATCCATCTGCTAAGGATTAGAAGGAAATCTAAGCAGAAAAGTGATATTTCCATGCCAATTTCTAAATGTAAACATGGGATTGCATTAAACTGTGCCATAACAGGAAGACGTGGAGTAAAGAAGCCATATACCTGGGCTGTGTGAGTCACACTGGGCATTTTGATCTCTTTGTGACTCTGGTGCCTCATTTTTTGAAATAAAATGCACACAAGGATGTGTGCATTTTAATACTGCAGCTCTAAAATTAGTGAATCCTAAGAAGATAAAAGGCTTCCCACTCTCAACTTTATATGATATAGAAATAGACTCTTGTAGCTGTGAATTGTTCAATGAGTCCTTACCCATAGCCAGCCAGGAACCCCAGACTTGGGGGACTGACTTTGTCATTGAAGACCACCAGTTCCAGGGCCTGAGAGTTCGGATTGTATATTCTGTTTCCAGTCAGGTTGAGAACCCACCACTCACTGTTATATTTAGTTGTATTGTCTCTGGACAAAATGATGGTAATATCCATGAAATTATTTTCTAGAAAGGTAGAAATGCAAAATTAAGTTGACATGAGAATTTTAGGATTTCATGCACAGCAATAGTTTTCAGATGGCAAAATCTGGTTACTAACTATAGCATAAGGTTCCAGGATGAAAAGGATGCATGGACATACTAGAAGTGTGAATGGGCAAGGAAGAGAGGGCCCTGGGTATGTAAGCGATTTTTCCTTTTCAGTGAGAGAGGTCAGCCGCTGTTGCTACAAGGGCATGGCAGCAAAGCCACAGGGCAAAAGTGGAGGATCCACCACCTGAGCAGCTGAGCTGATAATCCCAAATGACTCTGTAGACATTTAAAAACCCAAATCGCTGACTTGTGATCGAATCAACCAGTCCATTCATATTACCAGCATTTGTTGCATGTCTCATAGGAGGAAGGCACTCAGTTAGGTGCTAAAGGGTTCCAAAATTGCATATAACATTGTTCCTTATCTCCATGGGAAAAGACTGTGTACACAAGCACAATTTATGGGCACACGACAGCCACCATGGGACCAGCACTGACAAGGTCTGTTGGCTTAGAGAGACCACTTCTGGATAGTATGCTCCATGGGTGCTTCACAGAGGAGATAACTTCTGAGCTGAGATTCGCCAAGTGAGAACTTCAATAGGTGAAGGTGGGTGAGGAGGGAAGCTCATTTCAGGAAGAGTGATGGGACACAGCTCAGCAAATCTCTGAAGAACCATAATACCGGGTCAGTGATTACTTTTATTGGAGTTTAGGGTGAATGCAAAAGAGTTGTAAAAGATAGGGGAAAAAGCTTGTAGTGACATTGTATAGGTCTTTCCAAGAAGATTCCGCTGCTGCCAATGATACTGGTGCTTGCCCTGAGAAACACGGTGGTGAACTATAAACTAAACTGTGTGAAGATGGGAGCCACATCAGCATCATTTCATACTAAATTCCTAAATCACAGGTGTCCAATCTTTTGGCTTCCCTGGGCCACATTGGAAGAAGAATAATTGTCTTGGGTCACACAGGAAATATACTAACACCAAGGATAGCTTATGAGCTAAAAACAACATACAAAAATCTCATAATGTTTTAAGAAAGTTTACAGATTTGTGCTGGGCCTTATTCAACACTGTCCTGGGCCACATGCAGCCCATGGGCTGCAGGTTGGACAAGGTTGTCCTAGATGGTAGGAATCCAAGAATGGTACTTGACAAAAAATGTCTATGGCATGGAAGGATGGATCAATGAAGAAGAGTAAGGCACAGCATGATCCTGTTAGAGCCAAAGTCCTTATCAAGGAAGAAGGTGAACCATGCAGAACACACAGGAGCAGGAAGAATGTTGGTTCTGAAGTTGGGAGACAGCTGTAAGGAGGAAACATAGGAGCTTGCAGCACAGAGTCACCTCGGGAAGAGCTTATGGAGGGACAGAATTACTTCATGGGGAATTACTGATTGTTGAGCAATCTGCATGTCCAGATGAAACATTTCTACAACTATTCCTGACTGAAAGGGAAATAGCAAACTTCTTAATGCATCTTGCAAATACCTTGCAAGAGATACTTATTTACTGCTGAGGAAGAAAGGTGTGTGATGTAGAGCCTGGCCTTTTGCCCATCCCCAGGGCCCTCCATTGGGCCTCTACTAGGCCAATCTCTGTGTGGCTTTCCAACTCTTCACTTATGTCTGCATCTTTCTAGCTAAACACAGCAGCACAGAGCCCAGGCTCCAGTGCCTGGCCTACTGCCTAGTGCGTAGTGAACGGCCCATGTTGGAGAATGAATGAATATGTGCCAGATAACTGCACTGGTTTTCCACGTTGTCCAGATCTATACATCTGCTTCTGGTTCAAGCCATGAAGTCAAGCAATTCTTGATAATTAGTAGAATCCAAAAACATGAATTTATACCATCCAAGTTATGTTGGGAAAATTCAATCACTAAAGTCCCTCTAGTGATACTACTAATCCTTGGGCTGAATCAAGTACATTTCTTGCTATCTTTTTACTGTTCTTATTGTGAGGGGCAGACATATTTAACAATGTATGAGGCAGTTTCCTGTCATTAATCTGGCTGCTAATAGAAACAAGTCTATAATCTGATGAATCAGTACTATAAGAAACTTGGTGTGAATATAAGTCAATCAAGTTCCATATCAATGAAAAAGAGAAAATGAAGAATGTGGGTCCCAGCTGAGTGAGTGACTCCTTTGGACTAGTGAAGGCAGGCAGGGGTTTTATATGTCTGTCACACAGGAAGACATAACTAGAAAGTGGTTTGATGAAGGCCAAAAACACAAACTGTTGAAACTGAATAAAACTAGGATTGAAAACAATTCTGAAACAAACTTTTCTCATTCTTACCAGATAAAAGTTGCTTTATAGGTTTTGAGTTAGAATCACTAGGTGCTTTCACATAATATGGATAAATCTTTTCTATGGTCCTGTACATTAAGAAAAAAAAGATATAATTACGTTTTAGTTGTTTTACCCACCTAAAATTGATTTTTTGTTGTTATTGTTGACCTTGTATCACCAAATAATGGTGAAAGTTTCGTATATCCGCACAATGCATAGACATCATAATTTACGGGTTCCTATTACAATCAAAACTCTCTCATGTGGAGCAAATCACTGAGCTGTATCTGGATCTGCATGTAAGTCTGTATGACAAGCTGGGTGATGGCTTACAAACAGCCACAGGCCTTTTCCCAATTCTGCAGCTTGTTTCTGAAGCCAAGGGGCACTGTTTCTTGCTAAGATGCTCTAATTCTTATCCATACCATTGAGCACACTTCAAATTTTAATTTTTAGATTTTCAAACATATCTATTATCAGGCTGATATGGTTTGGTTGTGTCCCCACCCAAATCTCATCTTGAATTGTAGCTCCCGTAATCCCCACGTGTCATGGGAGGGACTGGGTGGGAGATAATTGGATGATGGGGGCAGGTTTTCCTCCATCATCATGCTGTTCTTGTGATAGGGAATAAGTCTCATGAAATCTGATGGTTTTATAAAGGGCAGCTCCCCTGCACATGCTCCCTTGCCCACCGCCATGTAAGATGTGCCTTTGCTCCTCCTTCGCCTTCCGCCATAATTGTGAGGCCTCCCCAGCTGTGTAGAACTGTGAGTCAATTCAACCTCTTTCCTTTATAAATTACCCAGTCTCAGGTATGTCTTTATTAGCGGTATGAGAATGGACTAATACACAAGTAGACTCCATGAATTGATCTAGAGGAGAGTGAGAGGTGAAGAGAGATGGTGGCCTGGACCTAGAGTGACCTCTGCCTCCCACAAGCCCAGTGCCTTGAATACATTCTTGAGTAGATATGCCTTCTCATCTGGGAAGTGATAGTAGACGATCTGACAATCTCCAAGGGCCCTTCAACTTTAGTTGAGTCACAAAACATAATCTCAGTCTGGGAACACTTCTAAGGCCTGCACCCTGGTGATCCATATATTCCATGCATTACAATGGGGCCAGGGCAGCCTGGAGGACAAAACTGGGGGCGTCACTGGTGGATGCCTGAACTATTTTGTTTAGCAGTTTTATATCCATATCATTTTTTTCTTGCTAGTTCATATATTAGAATCTAAACATCTCAGCTTGCATCTGTTGGAAGTGGAGTACTTAAGTGGCAGGATAGTATTTTGAGATATATAATTTTTTTTCCCAAATTTCCTTTTACCCCTTGTTCTCCTAGACCCTGTATACTCTACCTCCATTCAGAGACTCAGGGGCAGGAATAATAGTAGAAAAGGGTCTCACAGGGTCTTTGCCTGGCTTCGGTGATTATGGTCAGATACGAGCAAGGTTTGTCATCTAGAGATGACATCAAAACTTTTTGGGCCAGGTGGACAGAGAGTGGGAGGAGAATGTGCTTGACACTAGTGGCTCCCTAAGAAGGAACCTTGAGCCCCACCTCTTTCCACTGAGGGTGAATGAGTGAAGTGGGTACCCACGATCAGGTGGCAGACATGAATGACAAGAGGCCTGGATCATTTTAGTGAAGTCCCATGTCACATTCCTGAATAGGGCCCTTGGAGGCACCAAGAGCCCAGTATCCCCGGGGGCAGGGCAGGGAGAATGGGGTACCACTGGGCACATATTATGTTGGGCCATGTGAACCCAGGTGGACCTGCTGGAGCTCCCGCACCTCCAAATTGCATGAGAATCAGCATGATGATTTCTAGTGTGCCCCAAAATGGGTCCCAATAGCTGAGGGAGACAGCCACTCTGCAGACTGAAGACAGACCTGGAAGAAGAATGTCTCTCTCAATGAAAGCCCAGCGGGCCAGCACTTTCCATGAACTGATGAGCTCCCTGGAGCCTGGCACCATACAAACCCTCATTCATTTGTTTTTTATTGTTTATTTATTTATTTTTGAGATGGAGTCTCGCTCTGTTACCCAGGCTGGAGTGCAGTGGCGTGATCTAGGCTCACTGCAACCTTCGCCTCAAGAGTTCAAGCGATTCTCATGTCTCAGTCTCCCGAGCAGCTGGGATTACAGATGTGCACCACCACGCTTAGCTGATCTTTGTATTTTTAGTAGAGACAGGGTTTCACCATGTTGGTCAGGCTGGTCTTGAACTCCCGACCTCGGGGGATCCACCTGTCTCAGCCTCCCAAAGTGCGGGATTACAGGCATGAGCCACCATGCCTGGCCCAAACCCTCATTTAGAACATAGACATAACCCTGGGGACAGTGAACAGAAAACTCCACGGCTGAGATTGTTTCTTTAATCTTGCAAAATGGGGCCTCCAAATAGAAATTAGCTTTGTGTTACCAAAGAATTGTGTTACCAAAGAAAAGTTGCATTCCTCATACACACGAATCTGTAGATGGACATTTGTACCAGCTGCATATACCTAACAAAGCTCTATTAGTAGGAAAAATAAACTTACACTGGTGTTTTTGAACTTTCTGTGCTGTTGCCCGCTATCATTTTAGCGATATTCTTTCGAGTAATATTTTTAAGAGGAAAAGAAAGCTTATCTGTTGCTATTTCCGATTTTGCGCCCAGACTTAAGTTTCTGTGAAGAAAAAAAAAAAGCTTAATGTCAATGATTATATTCAGAAGTCTGGAAAAGAGATTTACAACATATTTAACTCTTAATTTGATTAACGTCACCACATTTTCAATGGGTCCGCAATTGTCAATCCCGACCCTTTCAGTCCACTTCACCTCAGATAGAACCCAAGGAGGCCACAAACACTTTTAAAACAGAGTCAAAGGTGAGAAAGAGGAGGAACCTGCTGACCAAAAGAGAACCCATCTTGATGTTTTAATATGAGTTTCTAAAATATTCTTATATCAACCCAATGATGTTAGTCTCCATGGCAATGAACAGACTCCATGTGTTAAAAAGAATATTCAGTCAGAAATTGAATTTTAATTGTTTTGTTGTTGTTTTTTTTTTTGGTAGCTCTTTAAAGAAAAGGCTAGAAAGTGAATTTTTGGTAATTTGTACAGAATTGGATATGAGGAATTTGGGACACTTAAAAGGAGAAAATGGAATTGAAGGAATTCTTTACATTCTGAACAGCCCCACTTTGAATTTTTTTAACTGTTTCCTTGTAAATTTTAGATGCTAGAAGGCATTCTTCTGTACCTGTCATGCTTCTTTCTTAATTCTAACTAACAAGTTGGTCTCATGGACCCAAATGAACCTACTACTTGCCTGCCCAAATAAGCTTGCTTAGGGTTCTAAATCTCAAAACTGTGATGAAAGAACTAAGTTAATCAACTAGTGTATTATGTTGAGGTTCCCAAAACTGCATCACTAAACTGTTGGGCTTTGGATGCAGTATTTGGATGTGAGAACTTCTGCTAATATATGCTCTTTCTACCAACACAAGGAAAAACAAAGCAGGGGCTACGTGCTGGCCACTGGCTCAGGCTGGGCAGAGAAGACTCTCAGGAAGTCTCTCCCTTCGGAGATAGTCAAGCTGCCCTCGCATCTCACACATGGGAAGGGGGTCATGTAGGGCTTCCCCAGTATTGGTGGAATGCGAGTGATAATCTGGGCCTCCAGAGGCTGCAACTTCTTTTTCTTTCTTTTTTTTTTTTTTTTGAGACAAATCTTGCTCTGTCACTCAGGCTGGAGTGCAGTGGCGTGATCTCAGCTCACTGCAACCTCTGCCTCCCTAGTTCAAGGGATTCTCCTGCCTCAGCCTCCCGAGTAGCTGGGATTACAGGCATGTGCTACTACCTCCCGGCTGATTTTTGTATTTTTAGTAAAGACGGAGTTTCGCCATGTTGGCCAGGCTGGTCTCAAACTCCTGGCCTCAAGTAATCTGCCCACGTCAGTCTCCCAAAGTGCCAGGATTACAGGTGTGAGCCACCACAATCGGCCTGAAATTTCTTTATCATTAAGACCAAACTTCAGCCTTTCGTGAAAGTTGTAAAATTCACCCAGACTGTTTCATTTTGCAAATCATCACCTTGCCTCTCTGCTCTCTACCCTCTCTTCCTTGCTCACAGAACTCACTGTCAGCCTCTCTTTAAAAACAAGTTATTATCTAGAATAATCCAACTTTAAAATATATAATTTATTTGGATTTCAGTTTATAAGGAGCAGGATATTGATTTTTTGGAGATTTATAGTTACATTGAAAATTTTTTTGCATTGAAACAATTTTAGATTTTCTAAAAACCACATATTAATTTAAATCAACTTTCAAATCACTTGATGCTCTGCCTTCATTTCTAGTGTTTATGTGAAAGCACGTGGCCAGTTCTTGCTGCATCAGAGCTAGGAACGGCCTTTCTGTCTCAGGTGGGCATAATTCACTTCCTTTTCCATGGAAGATTACGGACAGTGAAATGTAAGATGCATGAGGAAAACCTAAGTGGAGACGCTCCCTGTGGTAGATTTATAATAGTGCTGTAAGTGATGCACGAGGGAGGTGTTCAGAGTAATACTATTTTGCATTATAGTAAGAAACATTTGAAATTTGAGTGTTAATTGTTTCACCAATTGTACATTAAGGTAGTAAAATACAATGGATTTTGAAATGCAAAAATAAAAAACAACAACAACAACAAAAACCCCAAAACCAAAAAACTAAAGTTAGCTAAAAACTACAAAAAAGGAAAACTGAGAAATTCTTAGTCTGGTTAGTGATTCCTAGGCAAATCATTATTTAATAAACAAAAATGTTAGCTTTGGCATTGAAGGTAAGTTCCCAAGGCTATAATGATAAAGTAAGATCCACATTAATCTAAAGTTTCCATTCTTCCATCCCACCACACCCTCCATCCCCCAACTCCATGTTTAGGCTGGGGAAAGGGATAAATTATACATGGAAATACAGTAACTACCTCTGAATACTCCATGAAAAAACAACAGAGAAGCTACTATTGGGGTCCAGGAGTTCGTGTATCATTTTCTGCTTACTGGGTGGGCTGATGGTCCACAAAGAATTTGAGTTTCCTTCCAGTTCTGCTACTGTTATGTCTTCTTTTTCATAATTTTCCAGAAATTGCATAGCACCCTGTATGTGCACAAATGCAGATGCATAAATAGATTATATGCATCATGCTGTATAAAGAAAGCAGTCACTCCTCCTTTTAACTGGCAGTATGGAAAAGGTTTCTCCCTTTGAAGGGAATATTTTTATAATGGATGGTCTTGAGTGTTCCATCGCACTAATTTGGCTTCCTTACCCGCAGGTATGGGCAGCTTCCAGTTACATTACCCAATCCCAGCGGTTGCTACCATCAATACAGCTATGGAATCATTCCAGTTAAACAATAAAGGAAAAACAGATAATTTAGTGTCATTTCTCCTTTCTACTAAAAAGGAAATTTATCACCTGTGAGGGAACGTCTCTGTCATGAGAGAGACAAAACAATCTGCTCAGGACATCCCAACCCTCTCTGAAGAACTGCTCATTGTTCCAGATTAGTTTTGACTGTGCATTATAGGTGATAATTTTACAGAAGAAAGAAGCATCTCCTTCCTATTCACTCTCTTAAATAAAAAAAATTATTTGTAAGACAAATTTTAATGATGAGGATTATGTTATATTATTAAAAGTGTGGAATATAGACAAGAGAATAACATCAGCCACCCTTCTGCTACCAGAACATAATTGTTGTTTTAAGTTTTAGGGGATGTATTTCTTATTTTTTGTAATTTTAAAAATAACAGCCTTTTTAAAATTTATGTTTTAGCTTGAGAAATTGTCATGTCATTTATAGTCTCTGCAATGAATTTTTTAATTAAAAAATAAGTTGCTTAGAAAATCTTTGGACAACATGGCACGTAAATAAAATGAAAAGTAGAAGCTCCTTCTCCTATTATGACCACTCTAGGGTATCTTGCCAATCAAATTCATTTAATACATCTGCCTTAATTTCCTCAACCAGCTCCTGTTTGCTGAACCGCAAATTGCCTCCAGTTCTGCTAATGCAGAGAATGCATTCATAAGCCAGTGCCTAGATAGAGCGTTCTCATATTTTGAATTCCTTCTTAGGACAGATTCCCAGAGTAGGCCTACTAGTCGAGAGATGAATATATACCACAATTTAAAAAGTTAAACAATTTTTAAAATGGATCAATATTTAAATGTTTATTACCACTAATGTCCAACAACATCGACATAACTTCTTAGATTATCAAAGTATCCAGTGGCCAGGAATCTGCTGTATGTAACTGATAAACCCTGAAAAGTCCTCTTTCCCACCACCTCAAGCCATGGCAAAGCATTAAATGACAATGAGTGAACTTCCCTAGATGAGAGGTCTTCACAGAAATCTACTATAGGGATTTACTTACGGTGTCCCTAGAAAAAGCTTGTATAAATTTGTTAAAGTTCTGCTGGTCCATAACTTTCAACTGGCTTTGTTGGGCACTCATTGTGAAAATAGGCTGGAAAACAAAGAGAACAGTGTTGTCAATATTCCCCAGCTCTTCTCTGCATCCTGAGTCAAAAGAAAAACATGTATGTAGGATATCAGCCCATTTATGTAGGATATGTTTATCCCATGATAAATGGCATCCAAGATCTCTTTTTGGAGTGATTATTCCCGTGCTCAAGACCAGAGGGGAACTAGTCTCTCAATGTCTTCTGCACCTCATTCATTTATCATGTATTTGCTGAGCAGTCAAATGCCGACAGAGGGGTCGGCAGCCCATAACTAAACACCCTACAGGCAGCTATCATAAAGGAGTGTGGCAAGGGGCAAGGCTCTGGTAGGTGGGGTGTGCACAGAGATCACCTGATACCCTCCCAGGGTAATTGTGACGGAGACGTCCAGGGGCTGGTTGATGACCCCAGCCACAGATTTGATCAAAGACATGAAGAGAAGAGGAAACCAGACAATGCAGATGAGCAGGATGATGATCATTCCTCCCATGCCATACTTCACCACTTTCTTCTTCTTCTGGCCACGCGGCTGAGGGTATCTCTGCAACAGAGAGTTCAGACAAGGCTCAGGCTCAGGCTCAGGTGCTTTCCCGCAGGCAGCGGGGTTGGGGGAGGGCAAGTGCTCTTCCTGTGGTGCTGGGAACATGGATTTGGCCCTGAATCTTCTCTGTTTGCTCTGAAATGGGGATAGCAACCTTGTCCCAATCTCGAAATGAAGTTAGGTAGTGATGTGAAGCTGTCCTGAGGTGCTCCAGTACCCCCTGGTGGTTCCACAGGGGCCAACAGGACTTGAGTGGCCTTCTCCCTTCAAGACTGTGAGTGGGTTTTGCTGGTGATGAACTCCTGGACCAAGGGATCAAGTATCCGGCCGAATGAACCTTCTGGTTTTAAGGGATTATGTGAGAGAAAGATGCTTTACTTTCAATTCCTGAATATTTAAAATCTCTGCCTTTCAGTTGACCCTTTCCTGCCCTTGGAGGGTGGAAAAACATGATTTTTAATTCATGATACGTGTTGTTAAAGACAATGTTGTTCGAGATCTAAAGTAAGATTTGTATGATTAGAAAAGCCCCCTCTGGGCGCTGGCTGCAGGGAGTGGGGAGGGGGCAGGTGCGTGTTGCAGGGGCTCACTCTCCTACAGGAGCCTGTGCACCAGTAAGGCTGGGAACGCTTCTGTTTGCTTTAATATAGATTCATGAAGGACCCACTAAGCCCCCTGCTTAGAGACTATGGGCAAGTGGAAGTTGGAGCTGGTCTGGCATTGAACCTGCTTCTGATCTACATGTGTGTTCTTTCTTCAATGTTGCTGCTCCATGACCTCTGTCCTTTCAGGGTTACCCCTCAGCAAAGCTACATGCAGAACATGGGGTCAACCCCACTCCCCGACTTGGCAATGTGATTTATCTTCAGGAGGAATCCATTCATTTCAGCAGATTAAGGTAAGGAAAAATAATCTACCGTTTACCCATAGGCACTAGCCATAGATTACAAACCAGGAGAGAGACCTGGGAGTCAGTACAGGACATGACTACAGTGGCTTTTACAAGCCTGGACACTAAGTGCCAAAGATGGTGCCGGAAACATGAGAATGGAGGCTTGACTGGGTGGTGGGCCAGGGCCAGTGCGTAGTGCACTCTGCATTCAGTGTGCATAAGGCAATGCACCCTATGGTTCTGCACTATGGAGATTGCATGAAGTTCAGATGGTAGCAGTGCATTTTGATATTTTTGCACTGGCATTTGATACTGTTGACTATTTTCAACAGCATCAAATACGCATAGCAGTAGCACTGTATTTTGATTTTTTTCCCAATTTTCTATATTGAAAGGAAGACTAAGTTCCCATATTTTAAAATCTGAAATATATATTCACAAATATATATACACACATACATGCTTCCACACATCTATATATATACGCAAACAAGTGTATAGATTTGCTCTTTCATTATTTTCTCAGTGAGGCAAATTTAGATCATAGGCCACTCCTCTCACTCCAACAGCACCCACACTGGATCATGAAAGTTTTGCAAGTTAAAGAAGATTAATGTATCTCTGCCAAGAGCGGTTTTAGTCTGTTCCACCTGAAGTGGGACCACATTGGTTCCTCTCCTGAAGGCCAGTCTCTTTGAGGTTCATCTCAAAAATTCCCAGAGGCTCCTCCCTCCTCCTGCTCAGCCCTCACACTGCCTTTCCAGGGGAGAACAGCGGAAAGGCCTCTTGATCCATCTCAAATTATGCAGCCAGTTTTCCCCTCCTCTCGAAATTTTCTCCCTCCCTCCCTCCCTTCCTGCCTGCCTGCCTGCCTGCCTGCCTCCCTCCCTCCCTTCCCTCCTTCCTTCCTTCCTTTTTCCTTCCTTCCTTCCTTCTTTCCCTCTTTCTCTTTCTCTCTCTCTTTCTTTCTTTCTCTTTCTGTCTTTCCTCTTTTTTCTTTTCTCTTTTTTTTTTTTGAGACGGAGTCTTGCTCTGTTGCCCGGGCTGGAGTGCAGTGGCACGATCTTGGCTCACTGCAAGCTCTGCCTCCTGGGTTCATACCATTCTCCTGCCTCAGCCTCCCAAGTAGCTGGGACTACAGGTGCTCGCCACCACGCCTGGTTAATTTTTTTGTATTTTTAGTAGAGACGGGGTTTCACCATGTTAGCCAGGATGGTCTCAATCTCCTGGCCTCATGATCTGCCCGCCTCGGCCTCCCAAAGTGCTGGGATTACAAGTGTGAGCCACTGCACCCGGCCTGTTTTGTTTTTTTTTTTCTTGATGGAGTCTTGCTGTCGCCGAGGCTGGGGTGCAGTGGTGCAATCTCAGCTCACTGCAACTTCCACCACCTGGGTTCGAGAGATTCTCGTGCCTCAGCCTCTCAAGTAGCTGGGACTACAGGTGCACACCACCATACCCGACTAATTTTTCGTATTTTTAGTAGTGACAGGGTTTCACCATATTGGCCAAGCTGGTCTTGAACTCCTGACTTCAAGTGATCCACCTGCCTTGGCCTCCCAAAGTGCTGGGATTACAGGCGTGAGCCACCACATTCAGCCTCCCCCCCCTTTTCAAAGGCATTGTCCCCTTCCTGTCCTGTGCTGCTCTGTTACCCCTTTCCTAGGCCATTCAACTCTTTCTTTTTTATTTTTTGAGATAGTGTCTTGCTCTGCTGCCCTGAGATAGTCTCTTGCTCTGCTGCCCAGACCAGAGTGCAGTGTCGTGATCATGGCTCACTACAGCTGCTGGTAACTCAGCTCCTCACTGTGCTTCCTGCTTGGTGTTCCTGTTGCACTGCATTTCCAATCAGCTTCCTGAAATGTTCTGGAAAGTGGTGCATGGAAGTCATGGTATAAGCAGAATAAGAGTGAGTGGCCTGCACTGTGTGTGCTCACACCAACATTTTGCCCTTCAGGTTATTGCTCTTGCTTCATAAAGTGTGTTTGTAAAGCCCCTGCAGCCTGTGACATTCAATGTGGAATCATACCCAAGAAGAATTACTGTTAAAAGCAGCTTATTATTCCACTTCATTCCAGACAGGGGATCAATAGTAACTTTTCAGACTAGTACTAACCAGGGCCAGATTCATTCAGACTCCCCAGTATCACCTCCCACTTACCTAAATGTCTCAGGAAGTTTTGCCATGGATGCTTTCAAAGGCTAATATCCTGAAGTAGCCATTGGTTTAGCATAGAATGGAAATATATACTTAAGTAGCTGTGATATATTAAAATGAGGCTTCTTATTTCTTTAAAATAAAAAGGTAATTTAAGTCTTTGTTGGCATGCATGCCTCAAGTTATAGGCCAGAACGAGCCTTCCCTCATTGGGAAGCAGGGCAGTGGCTGCAGCCACCTCGTGACAGTGTGAAAAATGTCACCTGGTGGCTCCAAGGCAGTGAGCTGAAGAACAGGGCAGCTGCCACTTCTTCCAACAAACGTGGCCTTGCATCTGTGCAGATGGTCACACTGGGTGGGATCATTCAGGGGCTTTTGTGATTTGGAAACCCCCTTCCTAAGCACCGTGACCTGTTCACCCAAGTGAAACAGCGTCTCACTGTCAGTTTCCCGAGTCTTCTGGCAGCTCTTGTACCTAAAGGGCCTTGTCTTCCCATGCTCTCGGCAGAGGAGCTCCTCTATCTTATGGAGAACGCAAGCTGCGGGCACAGGATTGCTCCTTACTGGCCTCTCCTCCTCCTGCCCTTTCTGCAGGATGGTGATGGCTCTTTGCCACAACTGACTCACTCACTTGTGCCTCTGACTCTACAATCTCCAGACCCCATCAGAACTTCCTGATACTAGAAGTTTTACTATTTTCTTCTGGCTTTTCCTTACCGTCTCCAGAGAGGTCCAAACACTCTCCGTTTTGAAATTATCCTCTGGGCTTGCTTCTCTTTTGAACTAATTATCTCTCTGTGCCCTTGTTGGGCTCGATCCCTCCAAGAAGCTGCCTCCAGTGAGCTCCTAAATCCCTGCAGTTGGGTGTCAGCACCCATCCTACCTTTGAAACAGATTGTGCAGAGATCACCAGCAATCTAGTGAATATAAGATTCAACATCTATTCTCAGTATTCACATATCCCAAACTCTACATATTTGGCTTCTTGAATTTCTCTTCTCTCTCTGGGTCTAAAAATGTGGAAGAAATGAATAGATGAGGATAGAAGGTAAACCAGGAAAGAACCAGTAGCTTAAGCTCCAGAGAATCAGAGAGAAGAGAGGATGGGTGGATCTATTTCAGGTGGCCAGGACAGCATAGGGAGGTACTGAGATATGTGCATTTGTAAATAGCCAACTCTTTTTAGTTGTTGCTCAACAAACATTTATTGCGTGTCTAGGTTCAGGGTATTAAGTGATTCCTAGGCCATATATGGATGAACAGACACTGAGCTTGCCATCACAGAGCTCATAATAGAGAGAAAAAGAGACAACAAACCCCAATCTGGTAAGTACTAGGGGTTGTTGGGGCCCACAGTGAACGATGGGGTCTAGACTTGAGGGGTTAGGGCAGGTCCATGGAAACAGAGGTGTCTACATTGGCATCTGGAGCTTGGGAAGGAGTTAGGCAATGAGGAGGTGGAGAGGATGTTTCAGACAGTGCAAAGATGTGTCAAGGCCTTATCTAGTGAATAAAGATATGGTCTTTATTCAATGGATGGCAAAAGATCCACTGAATAACTCTCTGTAACAGTGGAGGAGAGGAGACAAGGGTCAGGGCAAAGGACCTAGGAACCAAGGTAAAAATGTAGATGCTTTCCTTGTACCCAGTCAACTTACACTCTTCCATTAGCTCTCTGTTTCAGACCTACGCTCTACCTTCCTGAGGCTCTCAAAGTATCACGTGCCCCTCTGCCAAAGCATCTGTCGAATATATTGCATTTTTTTGTGTCACCTTTTTATTTTTCTTCACCTTTTATTTTGAGTTCAGGGGTACATGTGCAGGATGTGCAGGTTTGTTACATAGTTAAACGTGTGCCATAGTGGTTTGCTGCACGGATCATCTCATCACCTAGGTATTAAGCCCGGTGTCCATTAGCCATTCTTCCAGATGCTCTTCCTCCTCACTCCCCCCAACCCATGACAGGCCTGCCCCAGTGTGTGTTGTTCCACCCCATGTGTCCGTGTGTTCTCATCATTCAGCTTGTGTCACCATTTTATTAACACCTGTTTCTGTCCACTGAGCCATCAGTTCTGTGATGGTGGGGCATTGTATGTTTGGGTCACCACTCTACTCTCATGCTTAGCAGAGTTCTGGGCACATAAGAATGTGCTTAGTCAATGTTTATAGTAGGCTGCAAAAATAAAGGCCTCAAATTCATCTCAATCCTGTAGGCATGACCCTTTGCAACATGACTTTGCCAACCCCATCATTTTCTCCATCCCTGTGGATCTAGGCTGGCCTTTAAACTTGCTCCAAGTGGAAGAATGTGGTAGAAGCACTAGTGGTGGAACTCTAAGCCTAGGCCTCACAGGGCTTTGCAGGTTTCCCTCTCGTGCTCTTGGAATGTGCTGCCACCAGGGGAAGAAGCCTGGGCTTGTCTCTCTAAGGATGAGTGAATACATGGAGAGAGGGGCCTGGCTAAGAGCCAGATGCAACCTGCAGGCATCTGAGTGACACCATCGAATAACACCCAGTTGGGCCACCAGACGATAGCAGCCACAGGACTGACTCCAGGCAAGACTGTCCAGTGGAGCCCAGCCAAAACTGCTGACCCACATAATTGTGAGCAAATAAAATGATTGTTTATTTTATTTTACTTTATTTTATTTTATTTTACTTTAAGTTCCAGGATACATGTGCAGAACGTGCAGGTTTGTTACATAGGTATACATGTGCCATGGTGGTTTGCTGCACCTATCAACGCATCATCTAGGTTTTAAGCCCCCCATGCATTAGGTATTTGTCCTAATACTCTCCCTCCCCTTTCCCCCTACCCCCTGGCACGCCCTGGTGTGTGATGTTCCCCTCCCTGTGTCCGTGTGTTCTCATTGTTCAGCTCCCGCTTATGAGTGAGAACATGCAGTGTTTGGTTTTCTGTACCTGTGTTAGTTTGCTAAGAATGATGGCTTCCACCTTCATCCATGTATCTGCAAACGACATGATCTCATTCTTTTTTATGGCTGCAAAGTATTCCATGGTGTGTATGTGCCACAATTAAAGAGTTGTTTTTTAAACCACTGTATTTGGAGGTAGTTTGTCAGCAACAACAGACAGCTGATATATCTGTCGAATGAGTGATTCCAGGGTCTGAAGTAGACTTAGGGCAGAGGTTTCATGAGTCCCCTGTGTGTGATCCTTTGCATGTACTTTGGGGTAGCTTTGGTTGTTAGAAATTCTTTATATTCCATTGAAACATACTGGAACTTTTGCCTACTTGTGCTTAATTCTGTTTTTCTTAAGTCTCACAAATTAATTTCAATTTCTCATCTCTTTCCAACATTTCAAATTGTTAAAAACATCTACTTTTTCTGCACACATACCCCTAGTTTTCTTCTACTTTAGACCAAACAATCCCTAGTTCTTCCTACTTTTCCTCATGTGTCAGGATTTCCAGACCCTTTGTCACCCTAGTTGCTACCCTCAGTGTTCCTTTGATAGAGAGGCTCTCTATTCTGGCATCCTGTCAACTCCTCTGCTCCTTAGAAATTAGGACAAGCAAATACGATTTTAAGTATATTGCCAGCCCCATCTCCCTCACTTCACAAACCCATAAACACAGAGACCACAGTACAACAGACTCCATGACTGTAATGCTGAAATTCCCAGGGAAAGCTGCAGAACACACCAGGAATCATACAGAGGAGCCTTTTTCAAGGAGGGTATTTTGAGACAGGAAAGAAAGACATTTCATACCACCCCAGCTAATGTTTTTTGGATATTCCTATTGCTCTTATGCAACAGACTCTTCTTTCATATATTAAACTTTTGAGAAGTGCAATAAAGAATAGTAATCTAGACATATTTAAACCTTAACATTCAGCCTAGCAGAATAAGCAGATATTTGCACTTCAATTTTCTTTGCACAAAGAGGTTAAATTGTCCATCCCTCTTTAAAAAGTGAGTCAGAAGTAAGCATGAGTCCAAGCCACCACCAGCCCCACTTTTCTCTATAACATCACATTTCTTTCTGCTCCCAAAGGAGCCATTTAAGAGTTGTTGGGATATATCAAGCAATATACCATTTTTTAAAAATAACTACAATATGAAGTTGCCAAAAGAAGAAAACATCTGGATGCTATTGACGACTATGACGGCAGTAAGTCTAAATTCCCAACTCTAGTGGGTTGGAAATCACTGGGACATTTATAGGTTGTGGTAGTTTTTGCCTCATGCCTTCATTGTGAGCAGAAGCTCACATTCATCTTATAACCAGCCTGTAGCTAAGAGAAGCAGACAGGAATAAGGCACACCTCCTGGCTTCTTACCTTCTCCGACTCCCGCCAACACTTCAGGATGAATATGTGAGCATAGATGTCCTCCACACAGATCCAGCTGGACAGGCTCAAGGTTGTGTCCGTCCATACCCAATCCATCACTGCCCTCAGCTCAGTCAAAAAGGGCACGAGGCGAAACCTGGCAGGAAACACATCTCGTCAAGAGAGACATTCATGGATGGCCCCCACCACCCTGCTTACCCAGGAGCTCAAGCAGTTCCTTAACTGCTTTAACCTCATGACTCAGAAACAATTCTCCAGGTGACCCTTCCAGTAAAACCCAACTTGGAACACAACTGCTTTTTGAATCTATGGATTTGTATTTTTTCATTCTTTTCCTTTTCTCTGATGATCATAACCAACTGGGATCTCCCTTTTAAATAAGTGTGAAGGTGACTCAGCTTCTTCCACATTTATTTGTTCATGTTACGAGACTCTTGGCCATGGGGTGCTGAATGACTGCAGCTCTGTTGCTGGATGAGTTAGTAGGGGTGGTGCACCTGGTAGGTTAAAGATGAGGGCAAATGGATAAAGGCAGAGGGAGGAGGAGAGGTTGTAGGGAGCCAGGGTGTGAGGCCCCTCAGCCGCAGGACTTGCTGGAGTACCACGGTGATGGTGTTGGCTCAGCCTCTGTGGTTCAGTTGTGTTTCAGAAGGGATTGGCCTGGGCTCCTCCAAGCTCTGAAGAATTTTCCTTGTCTCTTGACTGACACAGAGCTTCTCCCAGCCTGAAGAATCTGGGTTCTCCCAGGGCCCTCACAGCAGTGTGGATTGCCACTCAGAAATTCTCCCCTAGGATGCCTCAGCCCTGTCAAGTGAATATAAATCCAATTCCTGGAAGAAACATCAGGTCCAGTCGCAGGCTAGCATTGTATGAAACACGACCCCACACACAGTGCTTCACAGCATCTGAAGGCACTCGACACCTCTTCTGTCTGGTGCTGAGGAGGAGCCAGCAGTGCCACGGACTGTCTCACTTTTTATGCTGTGGTTTAATTTGCGAGAGAACAGAGAGGAGATGCTACCACAGAACCTGTCACATAGAAGAGCACATGTGCTTTGAGTAGTTAACTTGCTACGTGGGCACACAGGTCATGGCATTCAGGTTGGTGTTAGGCAGAAAGAATGCTCCTCTTCAATGGAGGAACTTACTGTATACGAAAAAATCTAAGGATAATTTGGAATTTCCAAGGTATTTGGAATAGTCCAGGCTCCAAATACTGTGTTCTTTTGTGCCCAGAAGCATATAAATACTTACAGATCATGTATCCCTATTTTTCATTCTCAAATATTATCACAGTAATTATGCAGGATACTAACCCGTGTGGATGAATGTAGAACAGCAACCGGACAGGCTTGTGGCAATTAAACATAGAAAGGTGTTTAAAGAGGCATATTTGTCCCTTTGTGAACATCGTAGGAGTTCCACAATGATTCCCACTGCTGAATTAATCCTCTCCCCCTTACTTCCCAGTTGGGAAACAAAATGCCTTTCCACGGCTATTCTTCCCCCATAAGTGACTGTGACAATGCAGAGTGTCCTACCCTTGGAATAAGAAGAGGTTGACATAATTGTAGCTCTTGGTGAGGAAGTTCCCCAGGACTCGCGTTGGGTAGCCGCAACGGATCTGGTAAGCAGACAACCCGAAGTAAACACATTTCACAAAGTACCAAAGCTGGGCAACCAGGTTCTGGCTGAATTTCCTAAAATGTAAAAGTACAGAAAGTGAAGCAATGAAATACTCTTCTGAAACAAAAGGATGGCAGTGTCGAATTAAAACAACAACAGGCCAACAGAATTTCCCTTTCATCATTCCAACTCAATTCTATTGAACTGTCTACACATAGTGGATCACTTCAAAGGCAAAAGGTGGGATAAAAAAATTCAGTAATTAAAATGATTTCCTGTGATTGGTGCCTCCAATCTGTCTTATACCCTTGTTTAGGCCATAATTAAAATAAATTATTAAGTGAATTTACTGATAAATATTTTCTCACTCCATGACCTAACCTTTATTTATTTTTAATGATTTCCTCAACAATACAGATGGTAGTCTTTTATCCAAGTGAATAGTGAAGAGACATAGTATTGTACAGTTCAGGACTGCTAGCACAAGTTTGAAAAAAAATAGTAGAATTAAATTTCACACTAGAAAAAAATTTTAGAATATAATTTCAAAGAATGATGAGCTATAGGACCACTTTAAACTTTGGATAAATGCAGCATTCTCCAAATGTCTTAAACATGGTCAGTACAAATTTTAAAAAGGAAATAAAAAGAAAACTTTTGACTTGGTGAGAGTTTGGTATAATCTTTTCTGTCCTTAAAATTAAGATCCATACTTGAATGTTTTGATACAACCAGCATATTTCTCTTTGTGCCATATTTTGGATTTGTCCCCTACCTCCCTCCCTCCTTTTCTTCCTTCCCTCCCTCCCTTCTTTCTTTCTTTCTCTCTGTCTCACTCCTTCCTTCCTTCTTGCTTCCTTCTTTCCTTCCTTCTCTTTCTGTCTCTCTCTCTTGCCCACACCCCCATGGAGATATCTAATGGTTCCAGCACCATTTGCATTTGTTGAAAAGACTGTTCTGTCTTCACTGGATGGCCTTTGCACCTTCCCTACATCAGCTGAATTGGGACTGTGGGTCTTCTATTTCTGGACTCTCTGTTCTGTTCCATTGTTCTGTTCGTCTGAATCTTGAGGCTACACCTCACTGCTTGATCATCACAGCTTTATAATAATGCTTGAGGTCAGGAAGAATAAGTGCTCCAATACTGTCCTTTTTCAAAGTTATTTCAGTTCTTCCAGATCTTTTGCAATTCCATATGAATTTTTGTCAGCTTACCAAATTCTACCAAAAAATCTTGCTGGGAATTTTGATGTGCACCGTGGTCAATCTATAGATCAATTTGGGGAGAAACTGCATCTCCCCCAAATTCATGAGGAATTCACAAGTATTTTGATGCATGAATTTAAGTCTTCTTGATTTATTTAGGCCTTCTTTAATTTCTCTCAGCCATGCCTTTTATATTTTCATTCTACAAATCTTGTACATGTTTTATCATATTTATCCCTAAATACGGTAGTTTTTCATATTTTTAATGGTATTGTAAATGATATTCTTAAAAATTCAAATTATTGAGCATTTATTGCTTGCATATGAAAATACAATTGAGTTTTGTATGTTGGCTTTGTATCTGCAAGCTTCCAAATTTCATTTATAGCTTCTGACAGCCTTATTGTAGATTCCACCGGATTTTCTATATAGGCTGTCATATCTGCCACATGGTTTTGCTTCTTGCTTTCCAATCTGGATTTGTGTGTGTGTGTGTGTGTGTGTGTGTGTGTGATGGAATCTCACTCTTTGTCACCCAGGCTGGAGTGCAGTGGCGCAATCTCAGCTCACTGCAACTTCTGCCTCCAGGGTTCAAGTGATTCTCCTGCCTCAGCCTCCTGAGTAGCTGGGACTATAGGCGCGCGACACCACGTATGGCATTTTTTTTTTTTTTTAAGACAGGGTTTCACCTTATTGGCGAGGCTGGTCTGGTCTCTAACTCCTGACCTTGTGATCCACCTGGCCCAGCCTCACAAAGTGCTGGGATTACAGGCGTGAGCCACCGTGCCCACCCCATATCTGGATGTCTTTTATTTTTACTTATTTTGCTGGCCTGGGATTAGGATCTAGTATCACCATTCACTGGCTGAATGACTTTGGGGAGATCACTTTTCTTTCTGGGGTGTATCTATCTTAATCTGCAAAATTAGGTAATAGGCTTGGAAAGCGTTTTAAAGTGTCTTTCTTCTCTGAAATTAAGAGTTTCTGTGAAGGTTGGTTTTGTACTGAAAAATACATTTTATGTATTCTATTTTAAATACCAACAAATAATATTCACAACACGCTCATGAAAAATTATAATATTTGTACAAGCAGTGGCCTTCATCTGAATTATTATTATAGCCTGGGCTTTATTTAATCTCCCAATATATGGTGTGGAATGGAGAACTGGGTTATTGTGTATCTTCTGGGTAACAATCCTTTATTTAGTTCTACTATAGACTCAGAAAAAGTATCCCAGTTCTACTTTCCTTTAAAAATATCTGCATGGTCACCATTTATTATTATAAAGCAATAATTTTATAATTTTTTTAATTTTTAATAATAATTTTTATAATTATTATAAAGCAATAATTCCTATACTGAAATCAAAAAGTCAGAACCTAAACACTCAAACAAAAGCAGCCATTAGGCTCTGGCTACTGTTAGAAGCAATTTGGATTTTCTCAATAGAAATTACACTTGAACTGGTTTACTTATGAGCCACATACATAAAATCCATTTTTTTCATTACTTTCTATTCATTCTTCCCAAATGATATTAGCCTGCCTGTTTGATATGTTATTCATAAGACTGGGCTACAAATGACTCGGAGGTGTGATCAAAAGATCACATTTTCTGTTAAGCATGAAGACTTTTCAGAGATACCTGAGGATGTTTAAAATAGTACATCACTGACCGGGCACAGTGGCTCATGCCTGCAATCCTAGCACTTTGGGAGGCCCAGGCAGGAGGATTGCTTGAGGCCAGGCCTTTGAGACGAGCCTGGGTAACATAATGAGACCTCATCTCTGCAAAAAATAAAAATAAAAAATGGTCAGAAGTGGTGATGTGCACCTGTATCCCCAGCTGCTCTGGAGGCTGAGGCGGGAGGATTGTTTGAACTCAGGAGTTCAAGGTTGCAGTGAGCTATGATCATGCCACTGCACTCTAGCCTGGGTGACAGAGTGAGATTTTGTCCCTAAAAACAATAAATAAATAATTTTAAAAAAAACTAGCATGTCACAGTCTGGGAGCGCAGTTCCAGAGGAGGCTTTCAGAGCCACAGCAGATGATGGCAGCTTCACTGGATTAGGTACATGGCTCCCCAGGCCAGTGACGAAGAGTTATAGTTTGCTTGCGTACATAAAATCAGATATGCTTATTAAAAATTCCTATTCCTACTACATCATATGGACAAGGCCACATTCACCTTCTGCAGAGCCTTTTCTTTCATAACCTGACAGAGCAGGTATTTCCCATTTATAAAACTCCACTTTGCTTTTCTTTGCTGAAATGACCGGATCATTTGTTCACGCATGAGCACCAACTGTCATAAGCACTGTTTTGCCTGGAGGCGTGGGGTGGGAGACAGTCTATGGAGAAGTGTCACCTGAACAGACATCTTGAGAGTAAGGAGGAAGTAGACTTTGGGTTGGAAGCTGGGGAGAAGAAGGCTGGGAGGGAGCAGAGCTTGGAGATGCCAGGCACACTGGGGAACTGAAGGTCAACACCCTTTTCTTAGGGTTCTAGGTGACAGAGGGAAGCACGGCAGCCACTTTGAAGGATCTTACGAGCCCTTTCCCGACAGCTGCCGGCCACCCTGACCAGCAGCACTAGTTGTATTAACAGCAGCAGAGTCCAGCAGGATGGGTCTGCCCGCTTCGCTTACCACGAGCTGAGACATTGCTAGGTGCTTTCAAACCCCACTGCAGTTAACCCCCACCAGTCTCCTACGTGGAGACTCTATCATCTGCTCCCCATCCCTCTCCCTCTATCTCTTCTTCTATCCATTAAGCATTTGTTCATCTGTTTCTCGCATGACTTGGTCTGTGCCCTCTCTCCCTCTCAAAAATGCCCCCAAGACCATACTCCACTTTACCTCCATCTCTGCTAAGGTGTAGAGAGAAACACAGCACAAATACCCTAGGTTTTCTCAGGTCCTTAAGGCTGCCACCTTTGTTATTTATAGAAACCTTATTTCTACAAATGTAGATAATATGTAATTAAAATATTTTTGAGTAATCAGTTCACACTTTGGATTTGCATTGACTATTGACCCAAACCTTTAGCTCTTCCTACCCGTGGTGCTGCTGTGCCAAGGCTCTGCCTGTGGCCGGCAGTTCTTCTGTGCAATGCATGTGAGTATCACCTCAGGAAACACAGTTGCATGGAGGCGGGCTGGTGCCTCTGGCTTCTGAAGACCTTACCTCTCAGTCACACCAGGTAAGATGAAGAACATCCAGAAGTGAATTCCGAACACAAGAATGACCTGGAAGATGACCTTTCCCAGTACAGTCTTCCTGAGGTAGAGGGCTCGGTCCACCACCATGGTTCCAAACTGAATGAGGACCATCACTAAAAACGGCCCCGGGACCTGGTCCTCTGACAGTGAAGAGGTGATGTCTGCAGCTGCTGAGTGTTTCTGGGGAAGAGACAACAAATTCATACCCAAGAGAGGCAATTCACGGGAGGGGGCGCCATCACCATGGGTCAGGGCAGGTGCTGTGGCCTTTGCCCCAACCTACCCCAAAGGCCCAAAAGCCGAAGACAATGATGATGAAGTCCACGGTGTCAGCCAGGAACATGAGCACATACACGTCAGTCACGGCGCTATAGTCCGGGTGGATGAGGTTGTAAAAGAACTGCTTGATGGGCACGTAGATCTGCAGCGTCCTGCAAAATGGAGACCCCCACCCCCAGCCCACTTGTTTCAGGAAGGGCAGGATGGCAGAAATGACCAGACACTGCCCTCATGCCACTGCTCCGCATTCCCCTTTCCAGTCAGGTCCCACCTTCCTCTCTCTGCCTCAGGATAGTCCCGCTGTGGACGGCTCCTGTTCTAACGGAGAGCGTATACACATTTACTGCCAAGATAGGTACTGCAGCCCTCTCTGCTGATGGCATCACAGCCCTCTCCTCTTGCTTGAAGCGTAATAGAATGGTATGATGCCCTGGGAACGAGGTGTTGGGTTTGTAGCCTGATTCAATTGCTCACCACCTGCGAGAACCATGAGCATGCTATGTAACCTCTGTGTTTAGTATTCTCATCTGTAAAACTGGAGTGATGAGAAGACCTGATGCCTAGGGCCAAGGTGGGAAGTAAATGAAGGAATGCATGAGGGTGCTCAGACTTGGAGTGCTTGGTCCGTGTGCGTTTGAATGTGCAACGCCCCTGCTCCTCCTATTTTAGGGCCTGTGTCCATCCTGGCTCCCACATACTGCCCTGGCCTTTTATCTATGCTTTGCTCTGTGCCTTAGTGCGGTGTTCTGCTGGCTCTTGCTTGTCTGTCTAACCTTTGCCCTGTCTTTGCTCTGGGTCCTGCCTTCAGTTCAACGCCACGTTCAGGTGCCACTGGCTCTCCTGCTCTCAAAGCCTCTGTTCAGGGCTCCATTCCCAGCTGGCAGTCCCAGTCCCATGCACCACTTCCATCCCCAGTGGGTGGAGGGTCCTGTGTAGTTTTCTGGGTAACAGATGTATGACCATGGACAAAGCATTTCCCCACCATGCACTTCCATCCCCTTCTCAGGATAAGAGTGCAGGTCTGAGGCCCTTCCAGCATTGACACTGTATTCCTCTCAGTCTGGCTGGACTTCAACATGATAATACCTAAGAATACAATCCATGAGTCCTTGAAACGACTCATTTACTCTGTTCAAATAGAAAAAGCATGTGCATAAATGCAATGGATATAAAATGAATCACACAGAAAAATGATTTTTAAAAACAAGACAAAAAGGGGTAATTTCATTCTGCCTTACGCAGATAGCACTTGTGACACGAGAAGTTACTTCTCTGTTCTGCCCCTGGTTTACAGGAAATAATAAAGCCCCAAACCCTAAAATAAGCACACATGCCACATGTTCTCATGGACTCACTTCTTTATGGTAAAGGCTTTTGCTTTGATTAAATGTTCTTGAAGCTTTTCCATATAAAGTTCCCTTTTGCTTTTTTGCTTAATACTCAAAACACTGCTTCCTTTTTGACTGCTGTTTCGGGTGCTTGTGCTGCCTAGAAATAAAAAGAGATCATAAGATGGATGGTGAAGCCTGGGGTTTGTTTGCCTAAATATCCAAGAAGCAGAACCCAGAGCCCACATGGTGGAGGGATAGCTTGGGACTGTTTGGGAGGATGAGTATGCACGGATGCATTTATGAACAATTACTGAAGCCTTTGGGATTTGTCCTCAACTCTGCTCCCATCACAGGCCTGTGGGGTTTAACACCCCATGGTGGCTCTTTCCTGGATTGTTATGCAATCTTTGTTTCAGAAGTAAATAAACTGGAAGGATAGTTTTTATTGTGCTAACTAGGGTACTAGGATGCAGGTATTCCAGACAGGATGCCCCATGTCTGTTTTCCTATTCTAGTTTCTGTAATTGTAAAATGAATATGACATAATCTGCCAGTATCTGCCTCAAAAGCAGGTTCTGAAGGTGTCTATACACCACTGCATGGAAAGCTTCAGACAGGAGCCCCGTAAATACAAAAGCTTCAGACAGGAGCCCCGTAATTACAAAAGCCTAGTGATTCCAAGAGGGGCAGCTGTGAGGCATATCTACTTTCTGATTGTACTCGTTGTTTAGGAAAAAATTACTACACTAGGAAATAACCATAGTTTGGCTAAAAGTTCTCATCAATTACATCTAAATATGTTTAAAAAATACACTGTGATTGATAGCACTCTGGACACGCCCTGCAGATTTTTCTCAAGTAACAAAAGTAAATTATCATGAGCCTGGCGTTTATTAGGTACAAGGCAGTGTGCCGGCCATTTTTCACAATTATCTGAAACCCTTGTCCTGAGATACAATAGGATGTTTTGGGTAATGGGGTCACACAGCTGAGGCAGGATTTGAACTTGGGTTTCTCTGATTTCAAAGCCCTTTCTTTCACAGAACAATGTCTGTCTCTTGATAGCACCCAATACACTCCCTTGCCCCAGACCCACAGGCACCAGAAAAACAAGGCCACCTGGGAGCTAATTACAGCCTAGATATATTGTGTTGACAGATACCTCTTTGGGATCTGTTTGAAGAAAAGCTGGATCTCCGGGATGGCTCGGAGCTGCTGCCAGAGCGCTTCCTCCGGACAGCTGTCTGCTGCTCCGGGAAGGTCACATGCACTGACTCCACAGATGCGGCCAGGTTGATGGACTTGAGAGAATCGGAGGAGTCCCTCCTGCCATGACCGAGGGAGAGCTCATCATCTGATTCCTCCTTGTCCATGCCACTTTCAGTCATGTCATCTTCATCCCATAAGCCATGGCACTGAGAAAGCAGGGACAGGGACAAATGAGGCTACTATTTCAGGTGGAACCCTTGGTATTCTGCCTTACAAAATCTCATCCAACAAACTGTCCTTCAAGATTAGAAAAACAAGGTGATATGGTTTGGCTGTGTCCCCAAATCTCATCTTGAATTCCCACGTGTTGTGGGAGAGACATGGTGGGAGGTAACTGAGTCATGGGGACAGGTCTTTCTCATGCTGTTCTCCTGGTAGTGAATAAGTCTCATGAGATCTGATGGTTATAAAAAGGGGAGTTTCCCTGAACAAGAACTCCTCTCTTTGCCTGCCACCATCCAAGTAAGAT
The DNA here is from genome assembly GCF_009828535.3 of Hylobates moloch. NCBI lineage: Eukaryota > Metazoa > Chordata > Mammalia > Primates > Hylobatidae > Hylobates > Hylobates moloch. The sequence continues at coordinate 70,813,353 of NW_026652280.1, read as the reverse complement.
GTGACTTGCTCCTCCTCCCCTTCCACCATGATTGTGAGGCCTCCCCAGCCGTGTGGAACTGTAAGTCCACTAAACCTCTTTCTTTTGTAAATTGCCCAGTCTCAGGTGTGTCTTTATCAGCAGCATGAAAACGGACTAATACACAAGAAAAGAAAGCTTGTCTAGAGCTTTATGAGGGTCCCAGTAGGGAAGAGATGGGTGGATGTAGACAATAAGATTTTAGCTGATAATTAAGATGGAGACATATAGCTTTTGGCAGACGGACTAAGGAAGAAATTATAGTGACTTGACTTATTGGATGGAAAGTCACCCTGATGACCTTGCTGCTGTCAGACGGAGCTCTCCCCTGAGCTCTTTGGCCATGCATTTGCTCCCTAAGACATTGCCTGGTCTTCTCTCTGACTCATACTTGGAGGACAAGAGCTCCAGGCCAGTTTGTCAGAAATCAGTTGGTCAAAACCAACTCTGAGAATGATCAAGCCACCAGTCACTCATTTGACAGATGACTCTTAAATGTTTATTTGTAAATGTGTTATTCTTAAACATATTCAATGAATGTATTCTTATAAACATAACAAACATTTTAGCTTTTCATAATGGGATTTTTCAGTTTATATGGATTTCTTTCCAATTATTTAAAGAGTTGTTTCCTCTTTGGCCAACATTTACGTATTTAGATTATTTCACAACTTTCTCAGTAGTATATTTACTTGTTTGCCAATTCTTCTAATTATTTATCAAACATACAGCAATTTGTATTAAATAGGATAGTTTCAAGCACTTTTGAAATTTCTGCAGTTTTAATTGTTTGGTTTTCATGGCAACATTATATGAAAGATTTATTTTTTCAAAAGCTATGGGGTAGCTTGTCTTCTTAAGAAAAGATTTATCATTCTAAAAACTATTTTTATATATTTAATTAAAATTTTAACATAATGCCATTACCTCAAATCTCATATACATTTATATATTTGAAATTTTCCAAAAAAGAATAAGAAGATCAATATGAAACACCAAGATTTTATTATATGTTTTAAATATAAAATTGCAGCAGTCAAGCCATTTGAACATTGATGAAAAGATAGTAAAAGTGCCTAAAGAGTTATAATAATTTTAAATGCTACAAAAGAATGCAAACGTTGCAAGAGAATTCTGAAGTGGTCAAAATTATACCATCAAGTGTTAAATATTGAAATTTAAAAAATGAATTTCTAAGACTAAAAAACAAGGTTAATACATTTATTAATAAGTTCATAACAAAAATCAGTATACTAAATAAATTCAAGTAATTAACATATCCAACAGAAGAACAATAAAATTTAAGTAATTAACATATCCAACAGAAGAACTGTAAAATTTAGGCAAATTCAATTTTGGCTAACTGGTTTCCTTAGAGACACAGCTTTCAAAAACCTGCCGCAACCCAATGACCCAGCTAAGGCTTCCTCCAAATGGAGGGCTTGGGTACTTCGCAAAGTGATGGAAGCCAGAGTGAGGAGGCTGACCAGAGTACACTCAGATGAAACCGAGTTTGAAATAGCTCACAGAGCTAGGGCAGAAGAAGTTAAACACACTGTTACATATCTATGTGTGCATGTATGTATATGTACGTGTATGTATTAACTTATGCCAAGCCTTGTTCTAAAAAGGATTCTAGGGACTAAGAAAGATACTCCTGGATAAAAGGAATTTAAAATATTTTATATAAGAAGACAAGGTTAAGATGAGGGAAGGAAAGTAAGGTTGTAACAAGAGGTACATTCATACATAAAATCTATGCTATGCAATAATTTCTGTTTGTTAGAATTAAATGGCGTATTTACAAGTTTAGTTTATAATTCACAGCATGTGAGAAGGAAAAACACATGAAGTTGCTCAGAAGGACAGGAGTCCCTGAGGCTGAGGCAGGGCCATGCTGTATAAAGGCCTTCCTCCAGCAGGATCATGAGAGGCCTCCTCCACAATAAGCAGGAGAAAGCACAGCTCTTGAGTTTTACTGGGCAACTTAAAAAAATATGTGGTCTCTCACCAACAGCTAATGGTTTCATGACAAGAAACTACCCAGTGAAAGCAATACTACTAGAAGAAGGGAGGCAGAAGCTGGGATGGAGATGAGACGATATGATCTATGCACATTGTGGCTCTCTGATGCTCTGGCTTAAACCAGAAGCAGAATTTAGTGTATCTGGCCTTAGAATATTGCACATCATTCAAGCAATGTTCCACAAAAGTGGATTCATGATTATACATTTAACCTAGGTTGGAAACATGGGGAAATATTCTCCCAGATTTATTGTAAGTTCCATTATTTAGCACCACAAGTGTTGGAAAAAATGTCCACTAAATGAACGTAACCTTTTTCTTTTCTCCTTTTTTTTTTAAAAAAAAAAAAACATATGAGTAGATACCACTCACTGGCCCCTCAGCCCCATCACCAATCCTGATGTCCAGGTTATCTAGGAAGATTACGGGGACTGCGATGACCAACTTGAACTGATTAATTGTTAACATGCAGTACCTTCAAAATTGATCGATGAAAGAACAGAGCCAGGAGCTGGATGAGGTCATAAAGAACATAACCTTCCTTCTTTTCCACTCCTATGATGTTTGGGGGGTGGTACGGTTTATCTTTGTTCACCTCTGCATTCTTATTCCAGGGAAAGAACCCAAATTGGAAGAAATACTTGACTACAATTGCCACCTACACACAGATGACAGAAATTTTAAAAAATTACTTCTTTTAGGAATAGATATACCTGTATATGGGAAAGAGCAATATAACAATTAAGAAAGAGACCCGCATTTCACAGTTTTGATGGTAGGCAGGCACATAATTATGTAGAATAGTAACATTATCATTCTCGCAGACTATTGACTTCATAACAGAAGCAGCATCTAACTGTCACATTGTCTTTCACGGTAGATCCAGCAAGGCCAGTCAGACTCCTCAGGGCACCGCTTTGATTAGTCATTTCCTCTTTTTTTGAGGTGTTGGCATTATGCTGATTTAATTAGATATTGATATAATTACGCAGCTATTAAATATATTATTTAGGGAAACACGAACAGAACATACTCGTATCTTTCTAGTTTCTGTATTTCTTTAATTTGCAATCTATAGGAGCATATCACACGGTTATGATGTATGCAGTTTTCACTTTCCTCCATCCTATCTGTGTGCCACATTAGTCTGGGAGCCACTAAAAAACAGAAATGAATATTTGCTTTCTATTCATCTTTGTATTCTGGTGTGTAGCAGGGTTCTTAGTTTCTGACACATAGTTTGTATTATAGAGTAAATCAACATCAAGAATTTCCCACTTACTTCAGCCCTCCATGCAATGTGACAAGAAAAGGGAAAGCCTCAACTTAACTTATATAGAAATATTTTATTTATTTTTTTAGAGATGAGGTCTCAATCTCTTTCTCACGGTGGAGTGCAGTGGCACAATCACAGCTCACTGCAACCTCAAACTCCTGGGTGCAATCCTCCCACCTCTGCCTCCCAAGTAGCTTGGACTACAGGTGTAAGCCACAATGCCTGGCCAATGTTTTTTATTTTTTTGTAGAAATGGGGTCGTGCTATGTTGCCCAGGCTTGTCTTGAACTCCTGACCTCAAGTGATCCTCCTGCTTTGGCCTCTTGAAGTGCTGGGACTATAGCCAGAAATATTTTATTTTTAAGGTGAAAGCTATTCAAGAAGCTCTTGTTCCCTTTTCCACATTCTTGGTATTTTACTTCAGCCCTAGGTAAGAAAGGGAATTTGATAAATGTACTCACATTGTTATAGACTGGCACCCATTCACTTAACAGGCAGTCATTTACATCTTGAAGTGATGTAATGAAAATAAAGTTTAGGAATGATTAACTTGGATTGGCCAATTCAAGTAATAGATATATATTTGACTTCACACCCTTTATTTTCCTTATGGAAATAAGATGCATGCTATCAATACTTTAAACCAAATACTTTTGAGATGCTTTACTGTATAGCTTTGTTTTAATTTTGCTACTGAATTACTTATAACCTACAAAACTTCTAGGCTTTGGGTGTGCATCTAGCATGAGCACTGTCCTTTAAGAAGTAATTACAAAAAAAAAAAAAAAAGAAGAAGTAATTACAGCACTGTTGAAAGTGAAAACTTTTCCTTACAAGTCAGGGAAGAAAATCAATCTCTTCACAAATCTGAGAGCACAAAGCACCATGGTCGTCCAGGCACCAAGAATATCGAGCTTTTTTTTTTTAAGTCCCTTTATGTTTTTCATGGGCATTCATGATCCTGTCTATGTTGAATAGGTCAGGACAGAAAAGCAGGAACATAAGAGTGAGCAGAAGGCTCCTCATACCCCACATGGGGTGAAAATGGGCTGACAGCCACCCTTCAGATGCTAAGTGGGTGCTTGTACAATTTTGTGTTGCGACGTATGGAAATTTACTTTTACGTTTAAAAATGAAAAGTATGTATGATCTATTCAAACTATGTCCAAAGTGCCGGACTGTATGATTTAACACAGGGTCCATTCACTGAACCCCCGGTGGCGCCAGGCATTGTGCTTGACTCTGCAGAAGCCTATTATCATCTCAGTGGTTAATATCATAGGTTAGGCAACCAGGCTTCAAACGTGTCCCCACCCCTCACCAGTTGGGCAACTTTGGCCATTTATTTAATCTCATTGATGCTGTGTCCTTATCTGTTAAATGGGAATGATGCCAGTAACCACCGTGTGTGAGATGTGCAGTGTGAAAAGATTTTTAGAATTGCGAGTGCTAGGTAACTGTTGCTGCTGACGATTTGTGTATCTAAGAATGTCTGTGGAACTGCATGTTCCATGTGAAACTGTCTGGGATCAGGGCAGGCCCATCTCAAGAGAGGGCACAGGGACACAAGGTATACTTCCCCTTGCATAGCCGCCTGAAGCCATCCACAGGGGTCTGCGTCCAGGCCTACCTCGGTATAGACGATGGCCATCATCCAGAACCGGCGGCTGGGCCTGGGGACGGACAACATGGCCCAGAGGAAGATGAGGATGGGAAGCAGGAGCGTGATCATGGAGGCAGAGACCATGTGGTTGAGGATGATCACGAAGTAGCACACCATCTCCGAGCGGGCCACCAGAGTGTTGTACATGGCATAGAAGAGCAGCAGAAATCGGGGCTGCCGCACATAGAATTTCTCTGACTCTTCAAGCTCATCATCGTGAAACATCCTGTTAAAGTAAACCACATGATAATACGTCTATTTTTTTTCTTCTTTTTGAGATGGAGTTTTGCTCTTGTTGCCCAGGCTGGAGTGCAATGGCGCAATCTTGGCTCACTGCAACCTCCGCCTCCCGAGCTCAAGCCATTCTCCTGCTTCAGCCTCCTGAGTACCTGGGATTACAGGTGCCTGCCACCATGCCCAGCTAATTTTTTTGTGTGTATTTTTAGTAGAGAGGCAGTTTCGCCATGTTGGTCAGGCTGGTCTTGAACTCCTAACCTCAGGTGATCCACCGGCCTCAGCCTCCCAAAGTGGTGGGATTACAGGTGTGAGCCACTGCACCCGGCCATGCCTTTCTTTAATTTCTCCAAATTACTGATTTTCATTTAGCATCATCCTTCCTGCTGTGTTCCTCGCTTCCTATGTCCCTGTTTTTCCTTCAGAGACAACCTAATATCAGACCTTATTATAGAAAGAAATGTCAACACAAGGCTCTGGGTTTTGCTGGTTCTAGAACCAGTCATGGTAGGAGTGAAGTTTGCTTTGTACTTGCAATGCAAGAAGTCTTGGAATTGTTTGCTCTAAGTGTCTAGATGAACTTTTTTCTATATATGAATTTTTCTGTATACAGAATTAGGGCATATATTTTAAGTGGTGATTTCGGGATACGTGTCTGATCTGCTCACTGGACCCTTACTTGTTCAGCAGCAGCTCGCTGGCCGTCAGCTCATGGGTCAGGGGAGGTAAGATGCTGGACCCCAGCTTGTCGGTGCGGCTGTCATCCGGGCTGACTGCCATGTGGTTCTTGCCTGCAGAGTCGTCCTGCGAGCCGAAGGACAGATGCTCGAAGCTCACAGCCTTGCTGTAGGAGGGTGGGGCCTCCACGTCCCCGTCCAAGGTGGAGAACTGTGTCAGCTCTTCCTCTGGGGTGAGGCTGGCCTCCTCAGCACCCACGGCTCCCACATCGTACCCGGCGGCCTTGTACTCCTTGGCCTCCCTGGGCTCAGGCGCCGTGCTCCCTGCTTCCTCCTCCTGCTCAGCCTCCACCTCCTCGATGGTCTCAGTGGTCCCCTGGCGTGAGTACAGCATGGTACACTGCGTGGGCTCGCTGTTGGGAGAAAGGGTGGGCACAGAGCCCATGTCTTAACATCCACACTCCTGGGGTTCTTTCCCATTCCTGAGAGATGTCATCAGGACTCCTAAGGAAATGCCCCATTTTTTTCCCCCTGCATTCCATCTGCTTTGTTCGTTTAGGATAATCACTCCTGTTATGCAGCCACTGCAAACAGCAGCCTCTCCAATGCAAATGTTGACAGTGCACACACATAGTTTAGAACCAGAGCCAGTCACGTGGCTCTCAAAGAGCAAAACCCACCCCCGTAACAAGTTGGAGTATCTAGATTCACAGCCTCGGGGTTCCAGAGTCTGCTTCCATATCAACACAGCACAGCTTACCCGCTGTTTGGTCTGCTTCAAGGGGGGGCATCTGTGGAGGGCAGAAGCTCTGAAGATTTTGACCAAGAGCTAAGTTCTTAGCAAATAGCTATTCTACCCTCCATCCTACACAACAGACCTGCCCAGACCATAAGAGGGGAATGGGAATGGGAATGATTAAATATTGGCGACACTGAACAACTGTGTGCTTGATAAAAAATGCCACCCTTCTTTCATGTTTATTCTTCCACCCTGCTTTTCCATCCTTTGCCTTTTTTGCATTTCTGTGCATCCCGTCTGTGGAATCTCCACCCTCGTCCCAGCTCCCTGCACTGTGCCCAGGGCTTCCCCTTTCCCGTGGGACTCCAGCCACTCTCTTCCCACGCAAGCTCTCCTTGGCCCTTCTCCCTTCCAGCTGCCCACTCCACCCCAGGGTGTGCTTCTGTTCTCTCCTATCAACAACTTTACTTATTTTCTTCTACCAGTTCCTCTTTGAGTACTCCTTTTCCAGAAGCTTCTCTACTCTCATCCTCACTCCCTGCCTTTGGCATTCTGTTCTTTTCTCTCATATCCTTTGTCTCCTTCTTTTGTTCCTTTAAACTTTCCCTGTCAGGTCCATGCAGACAAGGTTGGCCAATGACAAGAGGGCAGCCAGTGACATTCATGGGTTGCTCTACCTCAGACACATCCAGCCATGGAGGGGAGAGGGGCAAAAGCCACCTGGAGATTAGGAATCTGTCTTGGATGTGGGAGGATGATGTTATAGACTCTGAAATATGTATTCTTACCTGAACGGCACGTGTGACCACCAGGTTTCCATAAACACTGAGATTCTCAAATGCATAGACTGTACCCATGTTTCTTGTCACAGATATCAGTATAGACATATGGATGAGTGAATGGATGAATGAACCTTGGCAGAGTGGTTCATGGCATCCTGTGACTGAAGAACCCGATTGGCCTGAGCTTTTGATGCCCGCTCAGGTGTTCAGGTGTTTAGAATCCCCAGGGCTGTGTCCTTGAGTGCACACATCATGTAGGGGCTGTTGAAATGCCAGGCCAAAACAGATTTTTGCTAAGACTTACCTCAATTAGATATACTTCCTAGGAGGGCCATGCCATTGACCCATTGCCCAGGGAACTTCCAGACTACTGGAGCCAACCCCACACCAGGTCTCATGGCTAGTAAGACTGTCATCAGTCCTAATCATGCTCCCTTTGGTTTGGATCTCTTGTGGCACCAAGGGGTGGAGGGTACCTTCAGAGGTCAAGAAAATGGACTGGCATGGGAGGCACATGCTCGCCAGAGGACTTTGTCAAATGGCCAAGGCATTCCCATCAATGCCAGGTGCCAGCATACTGCAGGGCTGCACCGAGATACACGGCTGCCAGTGAAAAGAGGATGCCCTCTGACTTGCCACTATGAGCAGTCAAAACGAAACTTGTTTTAGATTAGGCTGTTTTCATGTCAGGAGAAGCACAGTGTAGCTGCTGACTTCATTGTGCCCCCTCACCATCCTAAGGCAATTCAAAAAGAGTTTTCGGGTTCTGTGCAAATAATTTTATTTCTAAATGAATACTGTTTTAGGGTAGGATTCGGGAGAACTTAAGCCACAGTATTTTTTCCCCCAAAATAAAAGTTATAGGCTACAAAGGTGATGCATTCTGCTGCATAATATTCTTTTTAAAACCAGTGGTAAACTGTATTCTGACTTTTATGTCAATTAGGCAAATAACATGCAGACTTATTTAATATTCACTAAAAATGACTACCTATGACAGATTTTTAGATTTTTTTCCTACTGCATGCATCTTTTGATTACATCAAGAGAAGAAGTTTTCTACCTTTGCAAACAGAGTTCCCCCTTTGAGTAGTGCCCTCAGAAGCTCTAAATTATGGAGGAAACATGCTTATGTCTCTGAAAATGGAAAGTTTGAAATACTGAAAACATGGAGGAGAATGTTTGTGATAAGGATTTTTAAAGAAACTCCTAACAGACAAAAACTAAAGAGTGGTTAGTTTAATATAATGCTGTCCTGAGAACAATTACATCTCACAGAGGGCAGTGGTGATTATGCTTCGGTTAGTCATGCAGATTCTTAAAATAAAAATGAAATAAAAACATATATCACAAGAACTCATATTTGCAGTGACATAAAGGGGGGAAGAGGTGATTAAAATGACAGAACAAAGCATGCACAAGTTAAGCACCTTGATGCTAAACTGCCACTGTCAGCTGATGAGGAGGACACATCCATGCTGAGCATTTTACGGAGCCTAGGCCGAGCACGCTCGCTTGTTTTAGGAATTTCTTGTCCATCTAAATCATCAAGGGTGGACTGCCTTGAGAACAGCATGGTTGCTTCAGTGTAGCAGCTAGCAGCGCAAACAGTTACAGAAACACAGTGTTAAAACACCAAGTTGTACACAGGTTACACACGGATCAACTGACCAACACACTGCCATGCAGCAAACCACACATGACACCAACACCACCGACAGGGAAGGCCACTACAGCGGGGCTCAGGGACGGGGAAGGACCTGTGTGCAGGTCCTTGAAACACACGAGTACTGGATTTTAAAAAACATATTGGCTAGTGACACATTACAAAATGGCACTCTCTGGGTGGGACTAAGAAACAGAAAAGTGACAAGTCCCAATATTTTTGTTACAAAGTATAATTTATGTAATTATAACTTCATAACAGAGGGTTTTTTAAATGAAAGAAAATATGCTTTATTTGGAGCTTGCAGTCCTGAGTTAAGAGCATTTATTAACCAACTTGCTTGAACAGAAATAACTGCTCATGTAGAATTTACATAAAAGATTTCAATCTTTTTTTTTTTCTTTTTAACACAGTCTTCAGAATTAGAGAGGGGAAACTCAGGAATGACAACAAACTGAATTTTGCACCCCATTTTTGGAGTGATATTCAGTTAAGCCAAATGAGATGCTCTGCATGTAGTCGGGATGCTGGTTTAATATGCAGTGGATATAAACCAACATCAGAAACAAAATAAAAAGCTGTAAAGGAAAGAACAAAGGAACTTGAGCAATGGCAGAGTCATTTTGTCTGTTAACTTTTCATTTTGCCTAATTTTTCTTCTGGATCGTGTTTTAGGGCTTGGTGGATGCCATGATGGAGAGAACCCACTGCCTAAAACCCTAATCTCCTGGTACCCAATGGAGCAGTGACTGGTGAGGGAGGATGGCAGATCCAGGCCTAGGATGCTGCTGGGTGAGGATGCTCACGAGAGGAAGCACACAGAGGTGTGACACAGGCATAGTTTCAGTTCCCACACATGGTTCAACCCCAAAGAGGGACAGACAGCCCAAAGATCCTCTACAGAAAGCAACTGGAATGCTTATCTTCCAACTTGTATGCTCATGGGCTGGCTGACCCAGGGAACAGAAACAGACTCTTAGAGATATAGGATGCCTGATTTCCAGGCTGAACGTGGTAGGCTGAACACTGTCATAAAGTGAACTCACTAGGAGAGTACTAGGTGCCTGGCCTGCACAGCCATATGCTGTCAGCCAAGGATCCTGAGGCAGAGATGGAAGATGTTCAGGATGCAATGACCACTGCAAGCCTGGGAGGAGCAAATTTGAGTTATTCACTCACGGAACCTGTTAAAAGAGTTTTTCAGGTCCCATGTGCTGGAGCACAAGCCGTAACTTCTCCAGTGGGGCCGGCCATGCTGCTGTGCATGTCACAGCTATGTGACCAAGACAGGGGCAGCCAGTGAGGGCGATAAGCCTGTGAGCAACCAAAATACTCTCTAATAAGGACATTGACGCTGTTTTGTTTTGTTTTATTTTGCCCTAACTCTTTTAGATGTCACCATGTCACCATGTCCTGGACAAAATTAGGAGACAATGAAAAGATAAATTAGAAAAGCATTGGACGAACACAGTGAAGACTGGGATGCTGACACTAACTGGCTGTTGGGTTTTAGATGAATCAGTGCCCCTTTTTGGGGCCCCAATTTTATGTTTCTGAGATAAGGGGACTTCGCCTTTCTATATTTCATTTAATATTTGCAGAGATGCAACCCCATAGCCTGTGCAGTCTCCTGCAGCTTTGCTCAGGTTTTCTTCATGGGAACTGACGGTTCTAATTCAAAAGCCCTGTTTTTCTTGTTAACTCTTGGATGGAGTTCTCAGAACCTACATAATCCCACACAGTTGGGTTCCCGGTAGGGCAACAAATACGTCACACAATCCAGGACAGTTTAAAAGTGAATAGGAAGGGGAGGAAATGTATAGAAATAGGCCCTGACAGTAGGCCCAAGGGAACGGCTGCCATCACCCGCCTGACGGGCCCCCCCACTGCGAGCACTACAGGAACACACGGCAACCCCTCAGAGGACATATTTAAAATATTAACCACCTCCTACCTGGGAATGCCCCTCAGAATGTTAACTAATGTTTTCTGTGTTATCTGATTATATAAAGCAACCATTAAAAATGTTTGCCATTTTACATCTGGATTAGAAAGAAACCGTGACTATTCTCGTAAGTCAAAGGGACTACAAATTCACTTGCTAGGATCCCACCCAGACTCTGTCTACTGTCTGCTTAAAGGTAAAATTCATGCCACTGGCCTCGGAGCAGGGGCCATGAAGGGCACTGGTCACACTGGGTGAGCATGACCTCACTGGGGAGTGGCAGCCTCCTGGCCACCAGACCCTTCCCAACGACTTCCACTGCAGAACCTCTTCTAGGGAGGGTTACTACCTTTCCAGCAATCAGCATGGCTCCCTGGACACTACAGTGTAGACAAATGATGATTTGGAAATTTGGAAGTTTCCAAAGCCTAGAAATATGGCTCACTGCAGAAAAGGGCAAGTGAGGTAACTCCTTTACTGGCAACAAGATAGGCCCTATTCTGTCTCCCCTTTCTTTAGATTGAAAAACAAAATAAAAATACATTAAAACCGAATTCTAAAGGTGCTGGTTTCCTACTAGTTATTGTATTTACTGACTGACCATTTTAAAACTGGGGGGATATTTTGACAGTCTTTGTCAAAAAACAATCAATGAATTTAAATATCTCTTAACTCACAATTTTTTATCATGAGTGTGGTTTCCTATTTGCAGTCTTAGGTCAGATTTAAAGGCAGTTACTTGAGTTTATTTTAACCAGTTGTTTTTCCTTCTTAATTGTGATTTATAATATTTAATTTCTTAATGGGGCATATTGTTCATTGTTATGCAGTAAAAAGTCATAAAGATGGGATTCACCTATGTTTATTTTATGAAAAATTTATTTTCAATTCACCTTTGAATATTCTCTGAGGCCACTGATTCAGAGTTTGGTTCTAGAGCATCTTTTTTCAAGCCAGGCTCATGTGTGATACTCAGGAGGCCTATAAAACCCTTCAGATTGTATGAAAAAAATTGTATCTTTGTATGATTTTTCCCTGTGGGAGACTATATGGCTTCATGAAATTTCAAAAGAGGTTCATTAAAAAATGTCACCAATTACCTTTAGTGTCATCACAGATTAATGAAGAAAGGCAATTCTATTCATTACCCATTTCACTTGCCACACTTGGAGATTCAGGTAACAAAAAAAAACTCTGTATTACAAAATGAAGCAAGAAGGGAGGTTAAAAAAAGGCATTTGAAAAATTTTACAAATCACATGATGGGACAACATATTTTCTTGAAGAAAGATATAAAGGTGCAATATTCAAACTCAACACTACGCATGTATGTGATCGTATTCTTCATTGCATGGGAGGAAATGATTCCAGTTGAATATCATCATGACTTTCGGTTAAGTTCACTAGAGCTGTCTGAGCCTTTTATTTTAGAATTTAAAAGTAATAAAGACATAATTTGGATCAGACCCAGTTCATATTAGATATATACAGAGCAGTACAGTCCAAAGCTGAGAGCAGTGGGATGCGTGTGAATGTTACGCAAAAATAAATGAACAAATAAAAGAAACACCATTTGGGACATGTACGTGTAGAGAATCTCAGCATTTCTTTCATCCTATCATTCTCTTGGTTTTTGAAAAAGGGTTGTTTGATCATGAATCGCTCCTACAGTGGGTAGATTTAGAAATGTTTAGATTCCCTAATATCCCTTCGGTCACCCTGTAACTAGGAAGCAGCACCAGTCAGCATCTCGAGTGCTCACCACATTCGGACAAATCTTGGCTCCCCATCCACCCTGCTGCACAAACCTGTATGGGCTTTCACAGACTTGCCCATGCAGGGTCCCTCTAGGATTAAAGGAGGACCTAGCTGGACTACTTAAGAGCTTAGGTAACATGGAGCTAGACATGGATTTTAAGTTTTAGCATTAAAATGAATTAAGTACATTGAATTAAAGAATGATTCAGTTTAAATACAATGATCAATAGATAGGGAGACATTTGTTGCAATAAGAATGAATTTAATACATCTGGAAGCTTCTAAATAGAACAGTTATAATAGCTTTCAAAAAGTAAAAATAAAATTCAAAATAAAGAATGACTTTTTGTCTGAATGGAATCTGTCAAAGGAGAAGACAGAAGCTCCCCTTTCAAAATGTTGATTGTGGGAAGTTTTCAAGAAGACACAATGACGCTCTGGTAACACTCACCAGTGGAAGGATATGATATTAAATGCTCTCTTTATAACTTTGATATTACTAATGGTTTCAGAAATCAATAATTGAGAAATGTGCACATTCTTGGGTAGAAAGACACTGAAAAAGAAAGTTTTATGATGACACAGTTTTCTAATAATTATTTTATTCCATGAATTAAAACTTTAAACCAAATCTCAATTAGGAAATAAATGTTTGACCTTGAAATCATAAAGAGTTTCTGTCCTAAATGTTTCTTCTTTCCACAAAAATATATAATAATAGATGAAATATCTGTGTCTTTGGAACTCATAAATAAGCAAAGATTATTAACCAATTAAAAGAAAAACATAGTCTCTTTTATTATCCCTCAAAAGACTTTAAAAGAATCAATACCTATTTTAGGGGGACAGGCAGGGATATACCCATGCACAGTGTTATCTGCACGAATATTACTTCTAAATCAATCTAGGCATGAATATATATATTTTAAATTAGGCTTAGCGTACATCTTGTTTTAAAACTTGGATTTTTACTAAATATATGTATATATTTTACTGTGTATATATATCACAAAGATCTTTTCATACCAATAATAAGGATCTGTCTCAATAATAATTATTGGGTAGCAAAATAATAGGCATAATTAGAGAGGCTTAAATACAGGAATGCAGCAACAGTTAATTAGCACTTTAGGGCAAAACTCTTTTTTTCTTTTTACCCACATTCCTCACTCAGTTTGTAATTCCAACACCCAGTTGTCTATTTTGGGTTTGGTATCAATAAAATGGTCTCAGCTCCCCCTCCTATTTCATCTGGAAATATACCCAGCATTTGTGAAGGACAAATACTTTTCCAGGTCATTAGTGCCTTGCTCTAAAGTGTGACTCTAAAGCCATCCAGGAGTTTCTGACCAGCAGTCAGAGACACCAGTCTCTACTGTCCTCCCCAGGGTAAGCATTTTAGGAGGTAATGGCCTTATCTCAGTTCTTCCTAGGCTCAAACCATTTAGGGGATTACTCTTATCTTTATATGCCTCTCCCAGAATAGAGCCCAAGGGCTTGGCACAGAATAGCTGATACTCAGCATGTTTAATGAAAAACATAAAACATGAGTGTTCTCAGTGATACAATTCTTTACCTGTGAAGGTGGCTATAAGGTGTAATTCATTTGGTCTAGCGCTTCACCCTAACAAGGCAATTTTTCCTCCTAAGACAGGGACTTCTGCTTTAACTTAGAATCTAGCTCTGTACAATTGTTATCAGCTATCTAGAACACTGTGATGCAAAGAATTCTGAGGCTTTTCTGGGACAGGCAGTAAGTTGGCCTGCGGTGCAGGAAGAGGCAATGAGAGACAGTATACTAGGGTGGTTGAGAGCTTGGGTTCTGAGCTAAACCACATGATTTTGTATCGTGGGTCCGCTTTTATATACATCCTAGCTGTGTGACTTTGGGTATGTTTCTTAATCTCTCTGTAACTGAATTCTGTGAATTTGCAAAACAGGGATAATAATAGCATGCATCTCATAGGGTCTTAGAGGATAAAATGAGGTAACCCAGGTACAGTGCTTAGTGCTGGCCCCTGGCGAATCCATTAGTACTGTGTCATCTGCAATCCTGTTGTGAAACAATGCATACAATAGTAAACTCAGAGAAGATGGAAGCTAACAGAATACTTTTTGGGAATTTTTATCATAAACCTTAAGGTAACAATTCTGAAGGGAAAGATCAAGGATAGCAACAGAAGTAGAAGACCCTAATGTAGAAGACACTGTGGATCGGCTATCTTGAAAGGCACTAAAGACGTCCCACAAATAATAACTTTGGGGTTGGGAGGGATCATTCTTCCTTGCCTCCCGCCTGGAAATCTCTATACTGTGCCTTTGGGTCACACAGGTATAGCTAATAGTGTCTTATTGATATCTGCTTTTATCTGGTTCCTTCTAGGCGAGGACAATATTCCTTATAGTTTGTTGTACAGATGGCGACAGCTGGAAGAGGGTGGGTGGGGGTCCATGCATTGTTTTGATGAACTTTCACCTCACACATCCATTTCTTATATTTGATGACATCCACCTCAGTTACCTTTGTCAAAAGTAAACCCATTGTTAGAAAGTGAAATACCTGGAGATACTGTCATGTGAATCTAAACTATCCATCCTGTGGGCTGTCTGTGCACCTGAAGCAGCTCCGGGATGCTCGTCAATGGTGTCCAGTCCCGACTCTCTGGAAAGGTTCATGATGTGGTTCTGATAGTACATGTGGATGCTCTCCCGAGTTGGAACATTGCCCTGAGGAGAATGAGACATTGCCACAGTTCTTACGGAGGCATCTACCTGTATAGCCACCTGGCATTTCTTAACGCAGACAGCTTTTCATACCCATGCATGCCTGGATAAGGATTAGGACCATGCTAGGCAAGTGGGGATTGATGTCGACTCATTTCATAAGTGGTTTCCAACATTACTAGGTAGATCTAAGTAAATGTCTTCTTATAGGTAGGTAATTTTGCCAAATCATAGTAACTTTTCAAGAAATGAACTATTATTTTTAAATACAGTCTTTAAACCATATATTTTGTTATTCTGCGTATGTCCTACTTTTTCTTATAAAAAAGTTTCAGATCAAACTTTCCAGACTTCAGTGTTCAGGAGGGAGAAAAAAACACCACTTGCTACACTTGCTAGACTAAAACTATAATTCTCTATTAGATATAGGGATATAGAACAAGGCAAAGTCTGTACACCTGCAAACTGTGGTGAGGGGAGGGATAGGATGAATAACGTTGCCATTCTGTGACATGTGTGTGTGTTTAATGTCTTCTTAATGTGGGAAGGAGCAAAAAGAATTACACCAGCAGTGTTACCTTCTTAATTTCTCTGGTCAGCATGCATCGTTCAATTCTCAGAACTGTAGATATATCAATATGCTCCCTTGAAATGGAGTTAAGCCAAGTAGTGAAACTGTCCACTGTTGCCAGAAATAGGACCCAGGTAAATTTCAAAATATTAAATATCCTCTTGATGATATTATCTAGGAGGAAGAAAGGCAACAAGATGTTAAAGGAACGAAATACCATTGATTTTGCTTTTGTGTAGCCCAGCGATATTTTACCAAAGCTGGACCTGGCTCTTGGCCTGTGCATCTAATAAGGCATGTGACTCAGATACTCATCATGCATGCAGGAGAGCTGCCATGCAGGAAGCTTTTGTGGGGCTTTGCACACACGCAGTGGCAGACCAAATCAGGATAGAACTTGTAATCTTTAGTGGAAATAGCAAGCAGAGTGGCTCCCTATGCGGCTGACCCTTGAACAACACGGGTTTGGACTGCGTGGATCACTCTGCACATGGATTGTTTTCAGTAAAAGTTACTCCAAACGTGCCTGCCTCTTCTGTCTCCCCTTCCACCTTCTCTCCTCCGCCTCTTCTGCCTCTGCCACCCCTAAGACAGCAAAACCAATCCCTCTTCCTCCTCCTCAGCCCACTCAAGGGAAAGACGACGAGGATGAGAGCTTTATGATGGTCCACTTCCATTTACTGAATAGGAACAATATTTTATTTCTGATTTTCTTCATGACATTTTCTCTAGCTTCCCTATATAATATGTGTATATAGTGACATCTGATGTTCTGTGTGACAATTTCCCACCTGTGCTGTCACTATCCTGGTGACACCCAAACCTCAAAACCATGTCACACCTAACAGTCTTCCATGAGGTACATTTAGGAAGCAAGGAAAAGAGAGGGTATCTTTTGCTGAGCAAGGAGGCACAGGAAGAGAATGGCCGCTGCTTGAAGCTGAATGAAGTGAGTCACTGTGGCTGCTCAACAGGAGATGCCATGAGCACCTATGTTTCCCTCTCCACCCCTCCTCACATCCTTTACAAAATCTCAAGCAAGGTATGAATTTCTCACAATCGTTCAGATAGCGCCTCTAGCTGCTCTGTGTAGACATAAAGGGGAAGCTTGGCTCTGGAGGATGAAAGGCTTGGAGTTACACTCATCAATGAACTTTAGCAGCTCCTTATATTTTCGACATGTATTTTTCTCATATCCACAATTGTTTTCTTAGAAATGATGAAGATGAACATTATTATGGCATAGTTTTGCTACAGTGGGCCTGATGGTAAGGCTGCAGCCACTGCACTGGAGACGTGAATCACAGGTGCTTTGTGAACCTGGGTGACGACTCACCAACAGGGAAAGTGAGGACTCAAGTTTAATCACAGGGGCAGTAGGGCACAGTGGTTAAGAGCACACACTCTGGATTCAGACTCCTTGGGTTCAAATCCCAAATCTACTCTTTAGTGGTTATATAGGCTGGGCTAATACAACTAAGAGGTTAAGTCGGTTAATCTCTCTCTGCCTCAGTTCCCTGTTTTGAGAGAGTTAAACAAGTTAATATACTCCAAACTCTCGAAAAAGTGCCTGAGAAACAAGACACGTGATCTGAAGTGTTGGCAGTTGTTACGGTGTGAGGCTTTGCAGCAATAAGAGTGTCCAGGTCCACATATATGTGTGTCCAATGACCTAGAATTGGAAGTCTGGGTTTGAGGACTGGCACGGTGGAGGGCATTAGGTGGCCTTCAGTAAGTCTCCTTTCATGCTAGCAGAGGGCAGGCTTGGAAGCATTTGTGTGGGGACACAAAGAGCCTGACGCCTGGCCTGCTGATAGATAACCGCATAGGCGCTCCAAAGCAGACGAAGAAATAACCGTAAAGGCGCTCCAAAGCAGACGAAGAAATGGCATGATTAGAGAGGGCTAGAGAGCATCGAGTTCATTTCATTTGGAGGCTTTGGCCTTTTCTTCTTCCTGCATAAAGATACCTTCCTCCAAATCACATACTATGAGGAGCCCAAATGGCACTGTGGCTGGACCGGGAGTTAGAAGACAAGGGTTCTATACCTGACTCTCTTATCTGTGGAATCCAGAACAAGTCACCAACTCACTGAGCTTGGTTTTCTCCTCCTAAAATGAAGAGTTTGGTCCTAACCTTCTAGAGTGTCTCTAATTTCCCCAGTCCTACTCATCTCTCATTTACTTCCTCCTCTCTGTGTTTTTTAAAAATAATTGCCAGTATTTTTTGTGTGTGCCTTCATTCTGATGGCTTCCATGGGACATTAAGAATTTGCTCCCTAAAAGCCTCTTTCATAGGTGCTTGCATAAAGGAATTTACAAACTGACACTAATTCAACATTTTATCCAACTGCATAAAGTCCAGACCTGCTTTTAAGAGTCATTTTGCAATTTCAGTGGAGATGAGATTCCAAGGGATACTGATTATTTACTCATAGTCCAGAAAACAGTGTTCGATTCACAATTTTTCAGGCAGCCTTCCATTATATACCATGTGGGCAGGTATCATTTTCAAAGTTCTCACAGATCATATTTGTCTTTATTTTGTTACCTGGTCCATCGGATTTCTTTTTGATTGGTTCATCCTCCCGGTCTTCCCATTCCACAGGACCTGCCAAGTGTGTTCAATAAAGGTGAGTTAAATTCCATTTAGGGTAAATTAAATGCCAATATTACTCTTCTAGATTAAAAGGAATTTTATAATTAACTCTAAGACATTCTGTCTATTTCAAGAGTTCTTCGGGAAAAGTTGTTAGAATTCATAGCTCTTAGATTATTTTACTCCACGCCATCATAAAAATTATGTAAACCAACGATGTGTAAACTACATTTGCTGGTAGGTACTGGCCAGTACTGGTGGGTTGACTGTTGTCAAATGGCCTGTGAGTTCAGAATGGTTTTTATATTTTTAATAGTTGAAAAATCTAAAGGAGAATAATATTTGGTGCATGTGAAAATTATGTGAAATTCAAATTTAACAGTCATGCCCATTTGTCTGTATATTATCTATAGCTGCTTTTGCCCTATAATGGCAGATTTGAGTTACAACAGAGACTTCATGAATAGTAAACCTTAAAATATTTACTATGAATGCTGGGTGCAGTGGCTCATACCTGTAGTCCCAGCACTTTGGGAGGTTGAGGAGAGAGGATAGCTTGAGCCCAGGAGTTTGAGACCAGCCTGGGCACCATAGTGAGACCTCGTCTCTACAGAAAATCAAAATATTAGCTGGGTGTGGTGGCACGCACCTGTAGTTCCAGCTATTTGGGAGGCTGAGGGTGGGAGGATTGCTTGAACCTGGGAGCTGTGATTGTGCCACTGCACTCCAGCCTGGGCAAAAGAGTAAGACCTTGTCTAAAATAAATAAATAAATAAATAAATAAATAAATAAATAAATAAATAAATTTGCTATGAGGTTCTTTATAGAAAATGTTTGTCATATCTTAAAATGACATTATGGGATTTCATTTAATTTCATATCCTCTTATTTAAGGCTAAAATGGTCAGATCTATCAAATGAAAGTGCAGGATAGCTAGTTAAATTTGAATGTAAGATAAACAAGAAATTTTAAATTTAAGAACATTTAAAAATATATTTAGGAGAGGTAAGTGCAGATTCCTCAAAAGCACATATTGTGTCATGGTAAAGTCTGGGATTCTGGTGTACCCATCATCAAATGGCAAACATTGTACCCAACAGGTAATTTTTCAACCCTCAATCCCCCTGTCCCCAACTCTCCCGCATTTGATAATCTCCAGTGTCTATGACTGCCCTCCGTATGCCCATGTGCACCCATTGCTTAGCTCCCACTGATAAGTGAGAACATGACGTATTTGACTTTCTGCATTATTTCAGTTAGGATAATGGCCTCCAGTTCCATCCACATTGCTGCAGAAGACATGATTTCATTCATTTTTATGGTGGAGTAGTATTCCATGACATATATATATATATATATATCATTTTCTTTATCCAGTCCTCCGTTGATGGACACTTAGGTTGATTACATATTTATGCTATTATGAATAGTGCTACAATAAACATGTGAGTGCAGATACCTTTTTGATATAATGATTTTCTTCCCTTTGAATATATACATAGTAGTGGGACTGCTGGATTGAAGGGTAGTTCTATGTTTAGTTCTTTAAGAAATCTTCATTTTCTTTTGAGTTTTTAATTTTATTTATTTGGGTACCAGTGATTGATTCCAAATAAACCTTTTTACAAAAAGGATATAAGGTGGTTTAGGGTTATATATGAAATATAACAGGATAACAGGTAGATGAGAAAGTAAAATGAAAAAATCAGGTTAGGAGACACAAAATAGACCCAGGGATGAGGCTAGAACATTTATAATTTGGTGTTGATGCTGTCATCTGATAGAGGATGTTGTTCATACTGTTGCTCTGAAGAAGTACATCTTGAGAATTTTCAAATAATGATGTGAAGTTGGAAGTAGGTATCTTAAATCTTCATATTTTTAAAGTATAAGTATGTTCCGTGAAATAT
>NW_026652280.1:70760654-70792366 GCF_009828535.3 Hylobates moloch | reverse complement strand
TATATATACACACACACACACATATATTCATATATACATATATATATCCTCTCTATATATATCTCTCTATATATATCCTCTCTCTCTATATATTATATATTATATATATATACACACAGAGACAGTATATAGGACATATATATGAGATATGTATGTTATATATATATACAGAGAGAGAATATATATAAGATATAAGATATTATATATAATCTAATATATATATATATATTAGAGTCAGGTCTTGCTCTGTTGCCCAGGTTGGAGTGCAATGGTGTGATTATAGCTCACTGCAGCCTTGACCTCCAGGGCCCAAGTGATCCTCCCTCCTCAGCCTCCCAAGTAGCTAGGAATACAAGTGTGCAACACCACACCTGACTATATTAAGAAAAAATCTTTTTAGAGATGTTGCCTGGGCTGATCTTAAACTCCTGGGCTCAAATGATCCTTCTACCGCAGCGTCCCAAGTTGCTGAGATTACAGGCGTGAGCCATAGCTCCTGGCTCAGTTTCCTGCATTTTATCTGGACCCTATCTAAGGTCATTCATGATCTGACTCCAGGAATCTTCTCAAACTTATTTTCTGCCAACCTCTTTACTACTGCTGCTCCACATCTGGTCTTGACCAGCTAAGCTGACCTGCTCTTTATTTTTTATGCATGGGCTTGCTTGCTTCTGCTAGAATGTCAGGCTGTGTGCAAATACTCCCTTCTTCACGGAGCATTCCCTGAAGACATACTTGGCTACAAGATATCCTTTCTCCCTCAGGTCCCACACTACTTTATCTCTACTTCTTAAAATGGAACTTTGCAGTTTTGATATCATTAGGAATTTTTTCCCTATACTTATCTTGCCTACCAGTTACAATGAAAGGCTTTAGAACAAAGAAGTCTAGTAGGAATTTCAGACCCACTACTCACTGAATGGCTGTGTGACCTCAGGCAAGTTGCTTCATTCTCTGGGACCTTATTTGCTCCTCTGTAGAGCAGGGATAATAAAATGACCCTGTGCTGTCATTTTAGGAGGGTGCAGGACACTAACCACTATTTTTATCTGTTTGTCCCTCTTCCTCGAGAATCCTGTTGCTGTGGGCAAGAGGTGGTTTTTACCGGGGGCATCAGCGTGACTGTTCAAAATAATATGGGCACCCAGGATGTTGGGCAGGGTGGTATATGTATTCCTGTGTCCAGGAGGGCTGGGGGCAATGTGGGTTCGGGAGAGTTCGTGCACCTGTGTGGGTGCGTGGGTGTAAGGTGGTGGGCGGATGGGTGGGAGAGGATTCATATATGTGAGCAACTGTGGATCCTTGGGTGCGAGTCCACCGGAGGAGGGGCTTCACGCTGCCTGGGGCTGGAAGAGCTTGTGTGCGAGCCTGTGTTCGGGAGCATGAGGAGGGAAGTGTCGCGGCTAGAGCCCGGGCCAGGTGGAGCAGGGCCAGGGCTGGGCTCCCAGGTGGGTCCCCAAACGCCCCGCCCAGCGCTGCCTCCCTTCGCCTTCCCCGCAGGCACCCACTACCTGCGGGGCGGTAACAACGCGCGCCAGCCGTGGCACAACGCGGAGGGCCGGCTGCGGTACGGGCTACGGCCGGCGAACCCCACGAGGAGGGCCTGGCCACCCTGCACAGCGTGCTGCTCCGCAAGCAGCCGTTCCTGTGTCGCGCTGCGCTGCTCTACTACACCAGCCGCCACGCTGTGCACATGTCCTTCCGCCAGCTCTTCCAGGACCTGGCCCGCTACATGCGGGACGCCGACGTGCGCTGGGAGTACTGCGCGCGCGCCAAGCGCGGCCAGACAGACACCCCGCTGCCAGGTGGTTTCAGCAAGGACCAGGGGTACCTGAACGGCATCCTGTGCATTCTGGGACATCGCCAGACCATCGATTTCCCGCTGCTGACCTCACCGGGCAAGGTGTCCTATGAGGATGTGGACCACCTGCGGCCCCATGGGGCGCTGGATAATACCCGGGTGCCCCACCTTATGCAGGACTTGGCACGCTACCGGCAGCAGCTGGAGCACATCATGGCCACCAACCGGCTGGATGAGGCGGAGCTGGGTCGCCTGCTGCCCGACTGATGTAGGTTGAGGGCTGCAGACAGAGGCCCTGGACAGAAGCTCCAGATACGCCCCCAGAACATGAAGCTGTTTGCTCTGTGCTTCCACGGCCTGGGTGTTTCTTGGGGGGTGTTGGGAGGGCAGGAGCATTCCTTGAGAAGGAGAGGCAACATCAAAGGGTTTGTGTCCCTTGCTAGCCTCCCTGGGGCCTGGGGACCTGCAACAGCATGTCTGGCAAACTGAGTCGCCCTCCTGCCTCCAGCTCTCTGTTGAGCAGAGGGAAGGCATGGGGGCAGGAAGGGAGCTGAGCATTGATGGGGATGAGGGTGGTTTGGGAATAGAAACTTGTTCTTGCATGAGATGGCTTTGGTTGCCCCGGTACTCCAGTCTTTCCCTTCCCTCACCTGTCCCCTTGGTGCTCCTTCAGCATTCGTGCTGTCTGCCTCTCACTGGGTCCTGGTGGGGGTCGGGATCCCTTCTTCTGGGGTGATTGATGGCCTGAGCCTGAGGTCTGGTAGTAGAGACCTTGCTGGTCTGGGGTGTGCTTTCCAACATTTTGCCTCTCTCACTGGTCATGTATTTATTCCATATTTATATGGTTTACTTCCTGTAGCTGGGAGCAGCAGCTCCTGAAGCTTCCATGGCAGGGAACAAGACACTCCTTCTGGAAGGTACTGATTTTCCTAGCCCCACTCC
Organism: Hylobates moloch; assembly: GCF_009828535.3. Lineage (NCBI taxonomy): Eukaryota > Metazoa > Chordata > Mammalia > Primates > Hylobatidae > Hylobates > Hylobates moloch. The sequence goes on along the minus strand of NW_026652280.1, from coordinate 70,789,623 downwards.
CATTACAGGCACACACCCCCCACCCCCCACACACATACAGTGATTCAGGCCTTGTGAATCAAGCCCAAGAGCTCCCTTGGCCCTGTCCCCACTCCCTCCACTGGCCTCTGCTTTTCCTGTCTTTGCCCACACCCTCACAGCTGGTCTCTGGCAGAGGCTGGCATAGCCTAGGAGCAGCTGCAGTTGTGCCTGAGGGACAGGCCCTAGAGTTTAGCGGCCCAAGTCCTAAACCCCTCCTGGACCAGGTGAGGTGCAGAGCGCCTTTTGTGTAAGTTACTGGTCAGAATCCTCACTGAGCTCCCAGTCCAGAGAGAAGCCAGACAATTAAAACAGTAATGACAAAAAAAAAAAAAAAAAAAAAAGAAAAAAAGGGATAAGAAGCCTGACATATAAATAGCATGAATTGATAAGAACAAACAACCCGACTGAACGATGTGGGAAAATGCTAAGTGTTTAAATCCTAGACTTGAAAAGAAAAAATCGCCAACAAAATGTGAAATAAAAATGCTCAGTTTAATTAGTTAAGAATTCAACTACATTCAAATGAAAATAAAAGCCATTTGTCATCCTTAGAAAGAAAAATGGTAAAAACAGGAGTAAAATCCTGTGGCGTGAGGCTAAAGGAAATTGGACACTCTTGTCCCTCACATGGAGGACGGCAAAGTACTAAAACCTTTCAGAAAAATATCGATTAAAGTAAAAACAGGCACACTCTAAATAAGTCATCCCACTTTTGCGAATCTGTTCTGTGGAAAATGAATGTTCTTCCTAACCTTTGCTAAGCATTTAAACACCCTCGTATGTATTATGACGTATAAATGTTTGTGCAGTGGTATCTATTACGGCACTGTTCATTGTGGCAAAAATCCGGAAGCAACCTTATGTCCATTAAGGGTGAGAGGATTGAATAAATTATGCATATCTGCACTATGGAATATTTTGCAGCTATTAAAAAAGAGTGATATGATTTTATAAATAATTGGAGAAATGTTCATGACATTGGTAATGAAAACGCAAGAGTAATTTGTAGAGCATGAACTTATCAAAAAAAATAAAAAAGAGGCCGAGCGCAGTGACTCACGCCTGTAATCCCAGCACTTTGGGAGGCCGAGGCAGGCGGATCACGAGGTCAGGAGATCAAGATCATCTTGGCTAACACGGTGAAACCCCGTCTCTACTAAAAGTACAACAAATTAGCCGGGCGTGGTGGCGGGCACCTGTAGTCCCAGCTACTCGGGAGGCTGAGGCAGAAGAATGGCGTGAACCCAGAAGGCAGAGCTTGCAGTGAGCTGAGATGGCGCCACTGCACTCCAGCCTGGGCGACAGAGCAAGACTCTGTCTCAAAAAAAAAAAAAAAAAAAAAAAAAAAACCAGTAAAGGAAACCACCTGCATACACGTGTGTGCACATGAGAAATGAAGTGAAAGTGAACACAACATACTGTTAGGATTTGTAACCTTAGAGGACAGGATTTTGAGGTGACTGGGTTGGGGCAGATTATACATGTACCTCTTTACTGTTTGACCTGTTCCAGCAATTGTGTATTAATGTTGTCTTCTTAAAGCAATAAAGATAAAGTTACTAGGATGTATCAGGGGGAAGAAAGGTCAAAAAGAAGAGACTTTGTAATTAGAGTTCCATTAGAAATTATCTTTTCCTTTTTATTTTTTAATGCCTTTTATATTTCACAAGCCACCTATGGATACATTTCCTTTGTAAAGAAACAAAATATAGGCCGGGCGCAGTGGCTCACGCCTGTAATCCCAGCACCTTGGGAGACCAAGGTGGACGGATCACTTGAGGTCAGGAGTTCAAGACCAACCTGGCCAACATGGTGAAACTCCATCTCTACTAAAAATACAAACATTGCTAGGGGTGGTGGTGTGCGCCTGTAGTCTCAGCTACTCAGGAGGCTGAGGCACGAGAATCGCTTGAACCTGGGGGGCTGAGGTTGCAGTAAGCCGAGATCACCCCACTGCACTCCAGCCTGTGTGACACAGAGAGACTCTGTCTCAAAAAAAAAAGAAACAAAATACAACAGATGAGCCTTATCTTTAATCATGCCACTTATCTCCACTTTCTCAAGAAGTAACGGCTGTTACTAATGAGTGAATATTCCTCCTGATCTTTCTCTTGCATTCATAAGCTATTATATGCATCCATTAAAAATGCAAAATACTGTCTTGAGGTACTACTCTGACTTCATTTGTTTCATGATTTCGTAATGTGCGTGCCATTTGCAATGTGTTGTTTTTCACTTAATAATGTGTCAGGAATTGTTCTCCATACCAGCTCAAAGCTATCCATCTCATTTTTAAAGCACTGAATAACATTCCATAATATATTAGTAACATAATGTGTTTAACTCTTCTTCTTCATATGGGCATTTAGGATGTTTCCAAATTTTTTGTTATTAACAAATAGCGTCTGATGAATACTCTTAGACATGTGTGTTTGTACACATGTGCAAGTACTGCTATAGAATAAGCCAAACACCTAGGCGTGGGACTGATCTGTAGTATGATATGTAACATTTGAGCTTTTAGCAGGTAATGACACACAACTCTTCAAAGTAGATATACTACTTCACAACACAACTCATGGTATATGTAAGTACTTATTTTCCTACCAGCTCCCAAGCAGTGACATTATCCAGTGTTTAGGTTCCTGTCAATCCAATGGGTTAAGAAAACAGTATGTCAAAATATTTCATTTGTATTTCTTGTTTATAGTGAGACTGAGCACCTTTTGGTCATTTTTGTTTTCTGGTCTGTGAATTGTTTTTCATACCCTCTCATTGATTGAATTGAATTTTTCTTTTCTTGATTTCTAGCAGTTCTTAACATACACAGAATACTCATCTTTAGTCTGATATATACAATAAAATATTGCTCCTGAGTGAATCATCTGCACTTCAACTTTGCTTTTGATGTTTTTTGTTATAGTTTGAAATATTTTTACTCTTAGACATGTATTTATATCATGTTTTCAAATATCTTGGTATGATGCTGAATATATGTTCCTTTTTGCTTGTTTCTGAGTATTGTTTAAGTGTGCTTTCCCTTTTTTCTTGGTTAAATTGCCAAAGTTTCAGCTTTCTTATTGGCTATTTATTTATTTATTTTTTAGACGGGGTCTTGCTCTGTCGCCCAGGCTGGAGTGCAGTGGTGCGATCTCGGCTCACTGCAAGCTCCGCCTCCCGGGTTCACGCCATTCTCCTGCCTCAGCCTCCCAAGTAGCTGGGACTACAGGCGTCTGCCACCACTCCCGGCTAATTTTTTGTATTTTTAGTAGAGACGAGGTTTCACCGTGTTAGCCAGGATGGTCTCAATCTCCTGACCTCGTGATCCACTCGCCTTGGCCTCCCAAAGTGCAGGGATTACAGGCATGAGCCACCGCGCCTGGCCTTAGCTTTTTCTAAGAACAATTTTTAACTTAATGATCAGGTCATGTTCTGTAGTATTTCTCTTTTTTTAATTACTTAATATCCATGTAAAAAATTAGTTTTCTTCTACTTTTTTGGGGTTTCATTTGCATTCCTTTTTTCCTACTTAAAAAAAATATATATCTCCTAACTTTGTGCTTTAATTTATTCCAAGTGGCAGAAATGACCAATTAAGGACAAATTAAAACTCTTGGCGTTCTTTAGAATTTAAAAATCTTAATCCCTCAGAAGTTCCTGTCCTTTGCAGACAAGGCTGGGGAGCACAGCCTGAAACCTGCTACACCCACCGCAGCCACCCACCCACCACTTACCCTCCTTGGATCCTTTCCGCCTTCGTTTCCGTTCTTCTCTTGCAGACCTTTTTTTCTCTTTGTGTCTTTGTCGGAGTGCTGTTTTAGGATCAGTAATCCAGGCTTGATAAACAAACTGAAGAGGAGAAAGTTCAATTATTTTCTGGCCTTTTAATAATTTGAAATAAAAAAAAGGGACCTACATCAAGCTTCCTGACTTTTGAAATATTTTTTCCTCCCAACACAAACTAAACATCCCGGTGCTATTTTTATTATCATGAGATTCAATTTTTTTTTTTTTTAGAAAAAGACAACAGATGTTGTAGTAATATATTTCATCTGGTATCACAGATATCCTGAGATAAACTTTGGGTATACCATACAAACCATCATTTCTCCTAAGTCCCTACGTCTCACCACAATTTGTGATACTTATTATTGATGCTTTTGCACTGTCCACAACAGGTATAAGCTGGAAGGCTCATTCAGTATCAGTAGTTTCTCCCATCACAAATAAACTTTGAGTCAAAAGCAAAATAACATCTTTAGTAGTCTTATTTACTTTGGGAAAATAGTTTTGTGCATTTGATACTCTCCCTTCTGAATAACAGCTATTACCAGCGACTTGAGAAAGGGATTTGGAGAATGATTAGTACTTTGTGAGGAAAAAAAATGGGATATTAAGGTTAAGGAGTTATTCCAGAATAGCATTAAAGAAAAACTGTGGGGCTTTTGGTTGCCTTTTGTCATTTTCATTCAAGGGCTGAAAATAGTTGCATTAATATATTATAACTGATAACCAGGAAAGAGCAGTTGTGAAGAGCCCCCTGCCAAGAGTCTCCCAAATCATGCAGAAAGAACAAAAAGAAAACCTTGATAGAAAAAGCCATATAGCAACATGAAGCCAAGCAGGCATGCCTCTCATGCACCACAAACACACCTGGGTCTCAGGGAAGCTGGGTTTTTCATTATGATGATAAAGTTAAATAAATGTTTTCTGGGAGCTCTTTAAACCCAGATCTTTTCATCTTATTCTATAGTATTTTCAGATTTCCGAAATCTTTGAAAAACACAGCGTAAGCAAATCAGTGGCATTGTGAAGTCAGTAGAAAGTAAAGAGAGATTCAACTTTTCCGTACATGGAAATGGAAGGGTCATAGGTTACTATAATAGAAAAACTGTTTCTTTTTTTCTCACTGGTAGAAATCTGAATTTCATGAGAAATTAAAACAAATGCAACATCTGTATTATTTCTGAATAACAAATTCCAGGAGGCAAAAAATTATTCTATTTTAGGCCAAAAGAATATTTTAAATAATGGGAAGACGAACTGGAATTTTCAGGAGGACTGAATAAAGGAATTTTTAGTAGATGTTTATTGGCTATGTTAATTGGGAATTCCATCAAGAATATCTTTGAGTTATAGTACATTAATAAGCAAACTTGCCTCTGCACAATATTGGTTGTTTTAAAATAATCTGATTACTGAACATAAGAAATTTTCAGGTTTAAGAGCAACATATGGTGACATTTCCTTTAAAAAAGTGTTATCACAATATTGCTTTTAGATGATGCAATATCTAAAATTTTGTTTCCGAAAATAGAAAACAAAAAAATAATTGAGGATTTGTGAATATAAGAGGCACACAAGTTGGAGGAATTCTTTTTCTCTGAAGAAAAAGGAAACTGGGAGGAAAAGGAGAGAGGAAAAGGGATGTGGAGGGTGGAATCGAAGAAGTCTTGTAGAAAGGGTGGGTGTCATTAACATTCTGGTTTATAAAAGGGCACTCCTGACTCAACAAAGGACCCCTAAAGAAGAAGCATGTCAGTGCTGCCTCACTGCCATGAGAATTGAGGTATGCAAACCAGGGAAAACGGAGAGAGGAGGGAGTCATAGGGTAATTCCTTATTTGTAGGTAAATTATCTTAACTTTGATGTTTTGAAATAGAAACATTTTACAGTTCCAGGAATTATTAAGAGGGTCAGAAAAACGATGACAATGAAGAGGAGGGGGAAACGTCCCAATCCTTACTGAGTCAAGAAATGGAAGGCTCTTACCAAACTTCCCAAGGTTTTTTTTTTTTTTTTTTTTTTGAGATGGAGTCTTGCTCTGTCGCGCAGGCTGGAGTGCAGTGGCGCCATCTCGGCTCACTGCAAGCTCCGCCTGCCAGTTCCTGCCATTCTCCTGCCTCAGCCTCCCGAGTAGCTGAGACTACAGGCGCCTGCCACCATGCCCGGCTAATTTTTTGTATTTTTAGTAGAGACGGAGTTTTACTGTGTTAGCCAGGATGGTCTCGATCTCCTGACCTCATGATCTGCCCGCCTCGGCCTCCCAAAGTGCTAGGATTACAGGCGTGAGCCGCCACACCCAGCTAGGACTTCCCAATTCTTACTTTGCAGCTGCACTTGTCAGCCAGCTGGATGGGCCTCTCTGGAAAATCAGACACAAGCTCCATGAACCAGGAGTAGAAAAATACATGGAAATTTACTTGAAAGACCTTTGAGCTCTCCAAAGAGCTACCACCAGTAGCAAGCGTTCCTGACTTTATCTTAAATTTTACCATATATATCAGGGGAAAATAGGGTTCGTTTTACTAACAACATGTGAAAATGCACTTGTTCTTTAAGACAGGGAGAGCTTTATCAAAGTGGAGATCCTTAACTGAAATTGGTGAAGTTTCATCATCTGTCCTTTGATTCAGGTGTGGTCTAGCACCGTCTTTATGTTGTCTGTTAGATAATTTTTTTGAAAAGAAACTAAGATGGGGGATAAATCCATTGTTATACTTCATTTAAATAAATTCTTAAATATGAATTCATAGAAAAGAAAAGGAAAAGAATTTGGAGGAAGCAGAAATGGTAAATACTACACTAAAAAACAGGATCTTGGCATTTTAAAAGCAGAAGGAACCTGGAGGTGTGGATGCTGCTACTCAAGGCCCAGCCACGGTTGTGCTTCACATGAGAGTTTGAGGGAAATGCACGCTGTGAGGTCCCTTAGGACCTGCTGAATCAGAACCTGCATTTAAATAAGATCCCAGGGTAAAATGTGAGAAGCACTGGTCTATGTCACTATCGAACTACTTGCTTAACAGTTGAGGGACATACAGAGCAAAGCATTTTAGTGGCTGCCCCTGACTGAGTTCAGTAGAAAGGGCTTTCTATAAAATGTAAGAATAGGAAATCATTATTAATGTTTTTCCGTAACGAAGCGACTACAGCATAGGTAGCTGAATAACTTCAACTGTGCATTAGGTTAATCAACAAATAATTTTTGACCGTGTATTCATAAGCCCTAGCACGGATCTGTGGGAGTGAGGAGCCCGCAGACTGCACTGGGTGGATCAGCCCAGGGAGAAGCTGGCTGTACGAAGTGCAGAAACTGGAAGACGGAAACGGAAAGGGACCCGAAAAAGAGATGGAATAAGAGACATCTTTTATTAGCTTATCCAGAATTTTACCAGCTTTCTGAGAAAAATTATCACCCTTTTTACTCATCAGAACTGATTCATGCAACCAGATGTGACCCTTTTAAAATGAGATGTGACTTAGGCAACATCATGAGAAGGACAGAAAGTATAACTGTATCTGCATTTTCTCTTTCTATTTTTTGATAGTTACTGGTGTCCACTTAAGAATAAGAGTCAAATAATAGGAACTTTGGCTTCTAAGAACTTGTTTTGGAAAACTTTTTCTAATATTTTACGTTCCTGTAATTCCTTCATGGTACCATCTATAGAACGGAGAAAATGCAGAGATAGGGCAATGAAGGTATATTTCTCTACAGTTCTACAGAGCAGAGAGTCACACACTACACATCAGTAAAACATCAAATACCTTTGCAGCTCTGATTAAATACTGAAGAATAGTTTTGGGAAGTTTAATGACAGACTTTGGCAAGGCTAAAATGGCTGATGCAAACTTCCCAATAGCTCTCTACAAAGAAGGACAAAGCAAGAGTAATTAGTAGAAAAAAACAAAAAACTAGTAATTTAATATACGATGTCAGCATGAATTTGTCTCTACAGTTACACCAACTAGGTTAAAAGATGCCAGTCACTGAAGCTAGAATAAAATGTGCTCTGCTTGTAAGTTAGGAATAAAGAAAATAGTCAATCATTGCATGTAATCCATCCAACATAGTGAAGGTGTTCATGTTCTCTCCTTGGCTGCATGATGAGTGGTGGTTAGAATAAAACTCTTTTGAATAAAAATAAATGAGTTAAGTCATTAGTATTTGATAAGCCAGTTGCAAACATGCACAAAATCCCGGTCATGAAGAAACAGACACAAGAAGCAATGGGGGAAGAAAGAAAGCATCAGACCAAAGTGTCTCTATGGAGAATTCAGTTTTTCAATGTCACTGAGAAACAAGCATGGATGGGCGCCACCCACTTGAGAAGGCCTGGCCGAAAAACTGATGAAGGCCTTATCATGGGCATATCATGTGGCTTGATGGACATCATTCTATGTGCCTCGTAGGAAAACAAATGGGAAATAACAGCCCTAGTATGTAGTTAATTGATAAAAGAAACACAGACCAATTTTCATCCCGTACATAACGCTAATGACAAAGCCTCATCTTTATCAAGCATTGATTCACATTCACTCAATATGCTACCTTAGGCTGGTGATCTATAGCTGAGAGTGGGACAGCAGGTTCTAAAACAGAAAGGTAGCTACATTACTAGTTCAATATCTTCTCAAATCTTTAGCAATACATATGAAGCAGTTTTCAAACTTTGAAGCAACATTTAAATGATCATTTGCTCCAAAACAAAGCAAGGGTTTTGTTTTCATTATCGCCTATCTCACATATTGAAATGTAAGTCCACTCAAGCAATCCAATGCAATGCCAGAGAAGTCTTTTTCACTTCCTGCTTGCAAGAAAAACATTGAGTTCACCCAACGAAGCTTTATTTTTTTGCTTATAGTATCAGGAACTGTTTCAGTGCAAGTGAATGAAAACCTGGCCTATACATTGTTCTTGCTTGATACTAATTACGGTGTTGCTGGGAGCAGGCATCATTACAATTTAATTAGAAATAAAGAATTGCAGATGTAAATCAGAAACTTCGGGGAGCTATGACATATGAATATGACAGGAGGTGTCTAGGCCGGCAATGAAGGTCTGTCAATAAGAAAAGCTCTTCCAACTAGCAAAGGAATGATTTTCCCCATAATTACCTGGAATGCTGACCTTCGTGGAGGTTCTTCATCTTCCTTCTTTAATTCTTCCTCTTCCTCCTCTTCACTATCCGTTTCAAACAAATAATAATCTCCACTCCTGACCACTAAGCAAAACAAAATATTCACTCATTTCTTGAAAGACATATAAGGAAATTGGGGGCTTATTAATGAAATGTCCCCTAAAGATACACAAATTGTCCATAAGAGAACCACAACGAAAGATGTTGGCAGAGAGGAAAACACACGAGATGAAGAGAACTCATCTTCGGCTAATGCTATGTGGTGTTGGCATGTTGGGTCTGCAGAGTATGAGGCCTTGTCTTTGCCATATAAGAGAATTGGCCACTACAGGGTGGATCTGGTACGTTCTCCCTTCTTCATTGTAAATTTTACATAGATGAAGCAGATCAACTCTGCAGCAGCCAGTTTTGCTACCTAGGTGACCAAAATAACTGAACACTATCATTTCAAAATTTAGCAATTTTCGTCTTCAGACAAGGCCAAAGTGAGGTGGAGGATTAGGCTTTGTCTGAATGGGCCCAAACCATTGCAGATAAGCCAGTCAGGACGATTCAGGACCAAGGTCAGTGTCACCAACCTCCTCCTTCACTTTATACTGTGCAGACCTGACTTCTCCACATGTAACACAAGGGACAAAACATACATGGCAAGACATTTGAAAAAACAAACAAACAAACAAACACCCACACACTGCCATGAGGATGAAATGGGCAGGTAACATTGAAAATAACACAACACAACAACAACAACGACAGTAACAACAACGACAGTAACAACAAAAACACCACCAACAACAGCACTCTGGCTGCTTCTACTTGTCGTGGCCCTAAGACAGACTGAGAAGGGCAGACAGGGTCCATAGGGTTTACAACTGCTAGGCTTCTGGTCAACAAGGAACTCCCCAGCAGCTTTCTGAAATTTGAGGAGCACTCTACTGACCACAAGACACAAAGCACAAACAGTATGGATTGTCTTTGCCTTGTCTGATACTTTCCCTGCAAGAACATAATGCCTGTGTCAAGAGTTGGGAGCAGAGAAAACTACAACGTACAGAAATTTAAGGAAATTTAATAAATTAAATCTTTATCAGTTTGATCATTATTTAAAGTCTACCAGAGAAAAGAAGCCCAACACATACATTTCTGATGCTACAAGCAATGCCCCATCATTGCAGGAAAACATATTTTCAAATTATATTCAGGTTTTCAAATGCTCAGGCATCTTTTAGATGACGTATTGTGATCTTAAGTTGTCTTTTGGGCCTATACATTGTAAGGTAATGGAAAACCTTGGCTTGTTTAAAATTAGTTGCTTGAATATCACTTCACATGGCCAAAAGCTAAGTAATTTTGCCCACGATTTCAGAGAAATCTGAAGCCTCCATTCATGAAGATACAGAGTGGGTGAATTGGGGCCTTATATCCTTGAACAGAAGCACTGTCATTTGTTATTTTCATTTTGAAGAAAGAACCAGGCCCAGAGTACTGGGTCCAGGCCTTAGGAAATAAATGCAATACAACACAAGTGAGAATAAGCAAGAACAAACCAAAGTTACAGCATTACATTTGACAGTGAAGAAGACCATTAAATTAATGCCTTCACATAAGCCGAGAGATTCGCAGGAAAGTGATGTGGACTCTACATCACGTGGTCATTTGGGAAAACACAGACCATTATAAGATCGGGCATTTTACCCTCATTATAGGTTCCAAAATCAACATTAGCTTAAATTGTATTCAATCATACCTTCGATAACTTTTATTCATATGGACAAGTTCAAAAGGTTTTCATCTCAAGCAGTGGTAACATTGATTTTACCATTAGAAACCACCAATATTTATGTGAGCTAGTGGAATTATCACATAATAAAAAAGAAAATGTCAAAAGTCTCTTATTTCCTTATAAAATGTTATTGAAATGAAACTAGGAAAATAACAGAGCATATTTTCATTCATGCCATCTGTTAAATAGTGAGTAGAAAAGCTCTTACACACGTGTTTGTTAGCTCAGATGGCAAACCTGACTCCAGCCTGTGTCCACATACATATTATGGATGTTGATGTTACTGCTAAATTACTAAGTTTGAAATTAACTTTTTAAATTCCACTACTTTTATCCTCAGAACTTGGCCCTCTGTTTCAGATATTTATCAATAAGATGAAGCTTGGTATTAATTTAGGCAGTACTGAACCAATATTGAAACATACAATATTGGAATGGAAGGTATCATTGAACAGCAATAATGCAATCTTGTGTGTGTACATAGGTATGGAAGTAGGAGATTTGTCCCTATACAGACCATGCTAAGATCTTCACTGCTTACCAATAACATCAAGAACATAGCAACATTTTTGTATTGTCAATAGATTTACATATGTGTATCCAACTATACTAATTGTTACACTTGGCTTCTCTAAGAAATAGCTGTTTCAAAGCTCAGTTACTCAAAAGATTAAATTAAGGGCTTCGAACAAAGTACTTCCAGATCTAAAGATAAATTCTGGAACTCATCATAGACACAACAGTATAGCACACATTCTTTCCCTTTCATTCTTCATTCACTTGTTAAAAGAAATACATTTTGCAGCAAAAAATCTAACACCACAGTCTGAATATGATTCCAAACTATGAATTACACACATTTCTGCATTATTGCATCATAAGATTTTGTAACAAGGCACATGTAGTTTAACATCAATCTTCAAGAACTTGATATAATGAGGGTGAAATGAACCAGAAAATCTAAAGTCAACAACTTTCATAGGAAGTTCTTTAAATTATTACAACTTGTAAGATAGTTATCAAAGACCATATCCAATTCCTTTGCAAATGCGATTTTTAGATGAGGAAAGGAAAGGCAACCACAATGACCGCAGTGGGAATTTACCCCAGGTGAAGTGAAAAAACATTCAATATGACACAATTTTGAAATGGATAGGTCTCTCTAAACTAGCAGAGGCCCTTTAAAAACATAAAGACAAGCACAGTTTACTTGTGACTTGATAGAAATAGGCATTTGTGCATTTACCAGATTGTTAGCGTGACCGTCATGCCCTGAACAGTAAATAGAAGAGTCACATTGGACTCCGACTGGAATCTTTTGTCTTTAGACTTGGGGAGAAAATTAAATAAAACTCTATAATCTTGTGTTTTTCTTTTTCTGTCATAATGTTGAAATTCAATATTTAGGATTAAATTTGATTACATCCAGATATACCAAGCAAATTTCAAATATTGCTTCATTAAACTAGCTTGCCGATTTAGAAAATTATGTCTTGGGAGAGAGAGGCCAACGTCAGATCTATGTGAAACCAATAATTAGGTATGGGAAGAAGTTCTACTTTATTTGATTTCCTAGTGATTCTAAATATCCTCCTACTAGATTCACTCCTACGACTGTGTGATGTTATTTGTCTCAGTGATATTCCTTGTCCGATTAGATTAGCTACAAATATGGAGGCATCATGTAAGATATAAAAGACTGAAGAAGACATTATACGTAACTTGCAAAATAATAATTATTCAATATTCTAAGAAATTTAAAGAGGACTGGATTGGAATGGGTCATTCCACTATAAGGCCATCAACATATAGTGATATTTTCTTTGCTAAGCAGAGGAAATATAGCCACTGAGTTCCAGAATTCCTCATTCATCTTTATGATCAGGAGGGAAACACATTGCATTCTATGTGGCCATCAGGATCTGCTTTTAAAAATAGTTTTCTAGTTTTTGCTGTTCATTGGTCGTCTCTGAGCATCAGGTTGCTTGAAGGCTGTGCCACATGTGGGCATTGGAATTTGGAGTGCCTTTTTGAAATTGGGGAGGAGGCAAAGTAAGAAAATGAGTGCATTTTAAGTTATCCCTCATCTTTCTATTTAATAAATTGCCAAAAATCCTTAAATGCAAATAAAATCAAAGCTGTGGGAATGAGGGGAGGGGAGGCTCACTGGCATCCATGCCTAGTGCCTTACAGAGAAAGGGTCACTGACCCTTGGAATAGAATGATCATCCTTAAATCAGAGTCCAGGGTGGAGCTGAAGCTCATTTTTAGTAAGGGTATTTAGCCATAAAATATGTATGTGAATAGGGCTCTCGACCTCAGAATTGGGCAATATAATATTCAATTCTTCTTCCCTTTCTGAGCCCATAAATTGTGCTCTAGAGTCTATAAGCCACGTGTTTGGCTTTCTACAGCCAGCACAGGAATGTCTGTGCTGATGTCTCTGGAAGAATTGGACCCTGGGCTCAAAGACCCACTGACATTGAAATTTTCCTACACTCCGACCCCCTATCAAGTCACAAGGATCAAACCATGCATGGAACACATGGGTCATGGGAACGCCTGAATTCTGGTCAAGGATATAAGGGTTAGAGTCGATGAGGTTGTAAGAGGATCGAGAAAACCTACTGGAAGCATGATCAACCCAAGGCCGCCACCACTGCTTTTTTTTGCCCTTGGCTTTCTGTTTGTCTGCTTCTCCTAAAATAAAATACGTCCACATATTAATTCGTATAAAGTGAGAAAACAAATTTTGAAAACCACGCTTTAACAACTCAATTGTCAAATCTAGATAAATTGCAAAAGTATATCAGAGGTCAGGTAAAGGAACTATACTGAATCTGAAAAATATACATGTATTAACAGTCAATTTCACAAGATAAATACTAATTGTTCTTTTAACAGTATGCTACATTTTCACTTTCTTCTTAGTGACTAAGGGCATATAAAGACATATAAAAAAGAAAGGATTATCTGTCAAAAATACATCTCACATTGAATATTCCATTGTATTAACAGAAAGGAAGCATCCCCCAAATTTTACAGAATCATTTACTGGCAAATAATTTGTTAAAGTACATAAATTACAAAAAGCAGAATTTTTCCTTGTGATTATTTTAATGCATGGCTGGAAAATATAAATTTCCTGGTCATGAATAGATACTATGCACTGGGAGAATATCATGCATTATTTCTCCATTCCATTCACATAGAGAAGCATGCAAGCCTCTATAAAAGATCCTTTAAACTTCAATTTGATATAATAAATCTGTAATTAGATATAATCAATAAATATTTCATGGTAAGTTTCATTTAAGCAGGCAACAATTGAATGATATTTTAGGTACCAATAGTCAGGTGCCACATAAAATACACATACATATTTCATTTCCATATAAAATTTATAGAAATAAAAGATAACAGTATACTGTATATTGGAAATATATCACTTAAAGAAACAAATTAAGCAGGCTGGGCTTGGTGGCTCACGCCTGTAATCCTAGCACTTTGGGAGGCCGAGGTGGGCAGATCACGAGGTCAGGAGATCGAGACCATCCGTGCTAACACGGTGAAACCCCGTCTCTACTAAAAATACAAAAAAATTAGCTGGGCGTGGTGGCGGGCGCCTGCAGTCCCAGCTACTCGGGAGGCTGAGGCAGGAGAATGGCGTGAACCTGGGTGGTGGAGCATGTGGTGAGCGGAGATCTCACCACTGCACTCCAGCCTGGGGTACAGAGCGAGACTCCATTTCAAAAACAAAACAAAACAAAAAAAGAAACAAATTAAGCAAAATCCTGCCAATCTACTGCAGAAACAGATGTCTGTGGAACAAAAGCTAGGTTATGTATTTGTTAAAGCTATCTTGCTGAAGAGTAGATACTTGTAAAGTAATTGATTTATCAAATATATACTTTATGAAACTAATGAATGTATCCATTAACAATGGGAAAATAAAGCTTGCTGAATCAAAAAAGTGTATTGATAATCTTGACAGAATAAAAAGTAATGTTATTTTACAGCCCTGCTCAATATCATGCTGTTATTCAATGTTAATACTTGAATAAGAGGAAAATGTCTTGACGTACTTTCATCATCCTCTTCACAGGGTTTTTGCATGTCCTGGCCTTCCCCTGGCTCCTGGGTCAAGCTCAGCATCCTCTCCTTACCCTTTTTATATTTCTGTTGCCTGGCCTTGATGCGATCCATCCTATAAAGTAAAATAACATTAGTAATGCCAAGAACATATTCATTGTTCTCATGTGGTCAGTACTTTGGACTTATGCTGTTATGTATATAGCTAAATTCATGGACAAATTACTTTGGAATACTTGTGAATTGTAAAATGGTTGCTCATTAGCAACAGGGATCTCCTTTCTTTTATATAAGTATTTGTGTGTGTGTGTGTGTCTGTGTGTGTGTGTTTGGGTGTGTATTCTCATGTTATTTGGCAATGCATAGATGCTAGTCTTAATAATATGATCAATAATGAGTATGCTAAAGTTAGGTAAGCTATACTTGATGTCCACTCACATCTTGTATCATAGCCAATTTGATCACGGCATATTATGAAATACAAGTTCTTTATTCTCCCGAGTTTTGGATTCTTAAACAAATGGAAAGATTTAGCAAAGAGAATTACAGTAATAGACCTCACTTATGGGAAATTAGGAACATATTCTAAACATGAGTCCAAATTTGTTATTCTTCTAGACCTGATTTGGATAACTAGAAACACCAATAAAAACAGTTGTACCATATTGCATTTACATTATAATTTTTATATATAACTTATGTCTTTATGAAAATAATAATGCTGTGGAATAATCTAATTTATACTAAGAAATATTTCTGCTTGGGAAAAAAAGCCGGGAAATAAGGTCAGAATGAGATAAAACTGCCTTAGCAAACTTAGAGAACTTTCCCAGTGGGCAAATGGTGTCTCCATTTGCTTGGGGAAAGTGTCTAGGCTTATAATTCCACGGCCATCCCTTTTAAGCCTGGTCTCCAAACAGTCCTCAGAGGTTCCATCATTGCTGGAAATTTCACTCTAAGAAGATTATTTTCCATGGAATTCCCAAGTCTCTGGAGTGGAGTCAGTCTACCCCTTGGCCCATCCAGAATGAGATGGTGGGAAAAACCTTAGATGGGATATAAAGAACTCTGCCTTATATTTCTAGTGCTGCCTCTAGTTAGTGTTGACTCTAAGTCATCTAATACCAGGGTCATCAGTTTCTTTCCAAAGAGACTGGATGATGTTATCTAAAACTATGCTTCCAAAGCTGACTCCACATTTACTCCCTTAGATGTAATGGATGCTTATATCAAGTACTTGGCACTGAGCAAGACCCTGTGTCATTCATTAGCTACTTTAATCTTTACAAAAACCCAGGAAGGCAGAATTGTGAGCCCTAATTTAAAAACAGAAAACTCAAATTTAGAGAACTTAAAGATGACCTGTTGAAGGTTCTAAAGTAAGTCACTGAGCTAGCAATTGATCCCTGGTCCTCTGCAAGGTGGCGCCCAACTCCACCATGCTGGAGTGATCTTTCTGTTAAACTGCTTCACTTTCAGTCTAGTGGCATGAGCAATTGCCCCCACACAAGAATAAGTAAATAGGAAGTTGTGAAAGTCCATACATATACACTTTTCAGGGGTTTGAGGCTCCCCAAGAGTGGAGCGCCAGCTGAATGTGGTCACACAATCAGAAGACAGAAGGAGGATGAGCATCAATAGCATCCTTACTGTCGCTTCAGCTGGTCCATGGACTTCTTCTCTTCCTCAATTCTTGCCTTTACAGCTTTTACAATTGTGGCCTGGAAAAGTTCAGCTCCTCTAAAGGGAAAGTGGAAACATGAGCAAGTCAATATTCTTGCCACTGCTGTTCACCTTTTCCTGAAAATTATTACTAAGGGTTAGAAAACATAACATCTCTTAATGGCAGCTGCTTGTAGTTTCCTGGCTGGGAGCAGGAGTCAACAAGGCCCCTTCTAGAAGCCTTTTCCCATTGGGCGAACAGGGCACAGCCCTGAAGGGGCTGCTCACAAGCCCAGTAGTGAAGATCAGTGAAGAGAAAGTGTTTTGTGTTCTCCAAGACATTGACACCCACTAACCTCTTCAAACCTGTCCCACTAAACATTAGACTTCAGTAAAGCATTCTCACCTGACCTTATTGTAATTACACCAAGAGGAGAAATTCGCAAAAAGGGTACATTCAGATTCATTTTCTACTCAAGGAGCAGAAACTGGGGATTCCTTCAGGGACTATGTGAAGGCCAGTTCCTGCTCCATCTGTGGGACTTCTAGCCTCTTGTCCCTGATTCTCTTCTTCCTGTCCTTCCACTCCCTTCTGTTCTTCCTCACTTCTCAGGTCAACTTCAGTGTCTCCATAAATCTCCTCAACCTTCTTAACATTCTCAACTCTGTCACACTGTTACATGCTTCACAAATCCCAAATCTGCAGGAACCTGACAGTGTGCCTGCCCTGTCCTGAGAGGGGCTGTTGGCAGCTGCTGGAAAAAACACCTGCCTGGGCAGATGGTGCTCTGCAGAGCCCCCGACTCCTTGGAAAGTCTTCTGCTTCTCTACAGTGGCTGTTTCAAACTCTGCTATGCTTTTCTCAAGTCTTGAAGTCTGTGGAGTGGTTTTTCACTCCTCGTAAATGACCTAGCTTCCTGCTGCCCAGAGGGAACACAAATCTTAAGGCAGTAAGTTGCTCAGTTTCCTGCACCATCCTTCCCACAGGCGTCCTGCCCTGCAGGGACAGTGGAAGAGGTACCCTTCCTCTGACTAGGCCTGCCTTGTGCTCCAGGTCCCTTCCCCACCCATAGCCTGGGGGACACAAAATTCCTGCTTCTTCCTCTCTTCCTGCATTTCCAACCTTTCCATCAGTACCGAATTCTGTCCATTAACATGCCAATGTGCTCAAGTCTTGCTAACCTTAAAAAAATGAAAAAGAAAACCCATACACCACCACATCCCACATTTTCCTATGTAGGGACTTACATCACTCCCCTTTCACAGTCAGATGTCTTGCGGTCATGTCTCTAAGCCTTTACAACTCCCACCGCTGATTGTTGCTGTCTGGCTTTGACCCCACCGTCAAGGTCACCGATTTCAACATTCAGTTGTTATATTTGTCCTTATGTAACCTATCTGATGGACCTCCACTTGGAAAGAATCTTCCTCAGGCTCCTAAGGCAATGTGCTCTCCTAGTTTTCCTTTTTTCTTTGTAGCTCAGGATGCTTGGTCTTTTTTACAACCTCTTTCTTTGCCCATCTCTCAAACCTGAATGTTCCCCAGGGTTCTCTTCTCATTTCTCACACCCTTTCTCAGCAGCTGCAACTCACCTCCTTCAATACTGTCTGTGTGATGATGGCACTCCATCTCCTCACTTCTCCAGGCCTGTCCATGCAGCTGCCCACTGGAATTCCCAACTGGCTGAGTTTCATGTGCCCATGAGACCTACAACTCCACAACTGTGGTCAGTCTTCTCTCCCTGTTTGAGTTCCTATATTTGGGACTGGCACCACCGTTTGGCTAAGCCAGAATCCTGGGCACATCACCCTCTATGCTTCCCTTTCTGTCACTGTCTCCCTTCCTTCCAAGCAGTTTTCCAGCTGTGCCTATTTTGCCACTGGAATATCTTCCTCAGTGATCCTATCCTGGTCTAGCTGCTATCTCTACCCTAGATTATCATAGCAGCTGCTTAGCTGTCCTCTGCCTACAGCGCTGCCTATACCCATCTATTCTCCATACCACAAACAGAGTGAGCTTCCTGAAATGCAAATACAGTCATACTACTTGCTTGTTTAAACACTGCAAGGCCTTCCTAAGACTGTGAGAGTATTTCTAAAGACATATCTGGGCTGATACCCCCCCGAGGACCTGGACTCTCCTGGCCTGGAGCTTATCACTCACCACTCACTGTCCTCATCTTCCAATCTCAGTGCTGCAGCCACTGTGAGCTTCTGATGGCTACTTCCCTCCGTAGCTTCACTGGGCTGCTTCCCCTGCCTTCTCCTCTGACTAACTCCTCTTCATCCTTCAGCCTGCACTGGGAATGGAAGGCCACCTGGTTCACGCCCCTGCAGCTGGTTATATTCCCTTGATGTGACCTCATGGCTCCCGGAGTGTCTCCTACCATCACACCTGCTGTCGTCTGAATGTCTGCATCCCCTACAATTCACATGTGGAAGTCCTGACTCCCAAGGTGACGGACAGGAGGTGAGGCCTTTTGGAGCTGATTGAGTGGGAAAGGAGAGCCCTCATGAATGGGATTACTATCTTTATAAAAGAAGCCCAAGGGAGGTCTCTTGCCCCTTCCACCAAAATAGGATGCAGTGGGAAGATGGCCATCTATGAGGAAGTGGGCCCTCGGCCGACACGGAATCTGCTCAAACCTTGATGTTGGACTTTCCAGCCTGTGGAACTGTAAGAATTGAGTGTATACTGTTTATAGACCACCTACTTTATGGTATTTTTTAATGTCCGCCCAAATGGACTGAGACGATACCAGGTGTACTGTAGTAGAATTGCTTGCTCATGTGCCACTTTCCTGCTACTCTGTGAGCTCTGTGAGGGCAGAGGTGAGCATCACCTCTTTGTAACAGAGTAGGCAGTGAAAAAATGAATGAATGAATGTGAATTATTTGGACACATTATTATGAGTTCAATGCTTATTGATCAACTGATGGTTTTTCTTTAATAGGCATGAACTGTACTCTGAACCACTGTTAGCATTCTTACTATAACATGATGGGCATGATTTCTAAACCATTGTGACGACTTCGGGAAAAAGACACTGGGGAACATTCACCTTTGAGAGATGGGCAAAGAAAGAGGTTGCAAAAAAGACCTAGAAGCCTGAACCACAAAGGAAAAAGGGAAATTAGGAGAGCACATTGCCTTAGCAGCCTGAAGAAGATTGTTTTCAAGTGGAAATTCATCGGATAGGTTACATAAGGATCTCTACAGACCAAATGTTTTGGGAACGACAAACAAGATGCATTTACCTGCAAAAATACCAGCTGTTTATATACAAGTAAATAAGGTTACTATTGGGATGAAACATTGTATTCCACTCTGAAAATGATGTCCTGGGTATTAGAAAATGATTATACCAATGAATTCCAGGGCAATGCGGTACATAAAGTCATTGTCATCCACGGAATGAGGGCTGGGCATGCCACAAGGCTCCTCTGACTAACTGCAGGTCCCCGACTAGGGCCTCTTTCTATTTGACTCCAAGTTAGGTAACAGAGGCTGACAACTGCCATCATATAAATGGACCTTGGAAATAAACATTGTGTTTCTCATGGCAGGGAAAGAGAACAGACTCTAGCGAAACTGTAGGTAAACACAGATATATTAGTTTGAACCTCAAGTCAAATGACAGATATTGGTAATTTCATATATAGACCCCAGTATCCATCAGCTTATTCACACCAAGCATCTGATGGGACCTAGGCAAGGTCTAAGTTT
Organism: Hylobates moloch; assembly: GCF_009828535.3. Taxonomy (NCBI): domain Eukaryota; kingdom Metazoa; phylum Chordata; class Mammalia; order Primates; family Hylobatidae; genus Hylobates; species Hylobates moloch. Next base: position 70,769,414 of record NW_026652280.1, on the reverse strand, counting down.
CTGAGAGGAACATACACAGCAGCTGGGGGCCACAGAGCTAGTCATCAACACCCACCCCCACCTCAGGGCACTTCACTTTATTACCTCTCCCCAGTCTTTTTTCCTAAACTTACAAGAGCAGGGGCAAAAACTGGAAGAAGAATGGAGCCTAGGGGAAAAAATAGGTAGTAATGCAAATCGTGTCAGTGGCTCAGAGAAGAAAAGCAGGTTAGTAGGGGGAGGTAGATGTAAGATGGACTAAACTCTAGACCAACGTGGCATATGTTACTGTTTTGTCTGAGACCACACTGAGCCACTTCTAGAGAAGTGGTGGATTCTGCAAGGGCTCCAATTGACCAGTGGACCGCTGGCCTTCCATGGCACCCCCATTCCTTGTGAAGTCTGATGGTTACATAGGCTTTCCTGTTACTATTCTATTTTACAGGCCTTGTGCTAAATTCTTCTTGGATTGCTTTTGCTGGAAGGGATTTCTTAACTTCTTGTGGGTTCTTGAAGCAAGCTCAGACAGAAATTATAGTGCAATATTATTTCAGGCAAATTTCCTGGGAGAAACCACCTGATTTCATGGCCCGACCCACCTTGATGCCAGAATCTGGGAAGCTTTTATATCAGCCACAACATGTAGGAAATAATAACTCATGAAAACTCTTCTTTGCAGCAGGAGGAAGGCAAAACATATGCTGTCCCAAATGATTCCTGCTTCCCCACTGGGTAGTGTACAGGGTGAATTAGCAGCAGCTGTGGTAACAGTAGAAAAACACAAATTAAAATTCACATCCATTTTCATTGTCATTTTATAAAATCTGGGGTACGGTCAGGCTTGGGAAATATAGGCATAAAAACAGCATTCTGATGCTCTGACTTACTTATGAGTTGATTTATTTACAAGGAGGTCCCACACTTCCAATCCAATATCAACACTGATTCACAAGGCTGACCATGCAGTGAACTCTTCACACTATAAGGCTCAGGAGGGCCCCTTTAACATGGGAGGCCTCTTGAGTATTTCTCTCTCTTAGGAAGAAAGGGACCTCCAACAAGGGCCACAGAGAAATAATGTCCCAGTGCCAGTGGAAATGCTCTTACACAAAAGAAAACACCCATTCTGGGAATGGGCTATACCCAGGGGTAACCAGCAGAATAATGAACACAGCATGGCTTATTAGAAGGAGTATCAATAGTATGCCTTATCTTAAGTGAAAAACAACGTCCCAGTGAGGCTTCAGCAAAATATAGCCTGAAATAGAAACCACATAATAAAAAAAATTTAATCTTTTTAAAAAAGACTGGGTGTGGTGGCTCATGCTTGTAATCCCAGCACTTTGAGAGGCTGAGGCAGGAGGATTGCTTGAGGCCAGGAGTTCAAGACCAACCTGGGCAACATCTCTATAAAAAATTAAAAAATTAGCCAGGCATGGTGGTGCAGCTACTCAGGAGGCAGCTACTGCGGTCCCAGCTACTCAGGAGGCAGAGGTGGGAGGATTGCTGGAGACTAGGAGTTCAAGGTTACAGTGAGCTATGATTGTGCCACTGTAGTCCAGCCTGGGTAGCAGAGACCCTGTCTTGAAATATTTTTTAAAAAATAGATAAACAAATAATAATAAATAAATAGAGAGAGCACTGTGTCCAAGTAGCACCCATTCTGGGTGCCATGGTAGACCAAGTGTGATGTCGTCCTTAGTTCTGGTGCAAGAGGCAGGGTGGTGGCAATGACACTTCTGCCTTTGTCTTGTCAGGAGTCTAACTCTAGAAATCTTCATGCTCCTCCCAACTGTTTCCCTGAGCTTGAAGCTCTCTGAGCTTCCTGAGGGCAAGAGGAGCCTGAAGTCAGAGTTACTTGATGACCCAAGACATTAAGTGGAGCAACAGAAGGTTTGAGTGGGCTTCTGGAATCCTTCCTAATCTTGACTCAAAAAGTCCGGGGAGTTACTACAGCACTACATCCAATCTCCAGACCCTGACTCCAAGTCCTCAGCATTTCAGAAGTTTCAAAAAGATGATCAAAGAGGCTTAGCATAAGGCATCTCATGTTATAGACAATAGATTCACAATGTACTACAGTTCTACGGCCTCCATCTGGAGAAAACTGACCCCACTTTTATATCTTTATGTGCTTTGGCCCACTTTTAAAACTAGAACAATACAACTATCCTCCATCTTTTGCCTTTCTGCTTCCACACTTGCTTTTTATACTTACGCATTTGATAGCCTTTGACTGTGCAGGCCAGGCTGAAAGCTTGGATCAACCAACAACTATTGTGCACCAATGTTCCAATGTATCCACATGCTCCTATCTGAAAAACAAAAGAGGGGGATAATTCTGAAGCTCTGCACACAGAAAAAAAAAGTGGTGTTTTATGATCCCAGCGTGTGCAAGAATTCACAAGGTCTCAGTGATAAGGACTCCAGGAGATGCCAATTGTACCTAAAAATTCAGTCACCTTGTGGTAGTGCTTCAGGAGCAATGAAAATTCCTGGGAAAAATTAAACCGAACGAGTAAAGGAAAGGTCTTTCATGTAATGTTTTCTGTACTTGGAAGCACCAGTTTATCAAGAAGAAATATTGGATGATCATAGAAATAAATCCCAATTCTGTGATAATGAATGGGTGTGCACTGAACCCTAGGACTTGGACTTTGGTAGAGTTATTTTCTTACAAGCCAGACAAATATAACCTATGCTGTTCCCTGGAGGTCATCCCAGACCTAAGCTGCAGGGTGTAGTTCTTAGAACAAAACAGAGTATGTGTTTTGAGTCTTGTTTGACCAATTCTCTCAGTAAAGGAATTTTTTTTGTAGATTGGCAGGTGGTTGTCTCATAACAATGAATTTTTTGTTATAGTGAAGTTTAAATCCTGAGTTGGAAAATGTTTAAACAAGTATGAATCATTGCAAGCCAATACATAAATGTGACAGCTACATTGTGTGCGTTTCCTGGGAACATGTGAGGAGGGAGAATATCATCAGGATTTGCTCCAACAGCAGCAGTTACTCGTTATGGATTCCCCAGCCCTGGGAATATTCCAGTCCTACACCATCATGTCCTGCTTTTGTTCCTGTTTTCCAGGCTAAGAATGCCTTCCCCCTTTGTCTCCCTGCAGACCCTTCAATCTATTTATGAGTCTCTGATGCGTTCAAATGGCATCACCTCCAGGAAGCCTGTTTCCAGCTTATCTAAGCAAGATATTAGGCATCCTTTTGTTTCTCAAAAATGTTGTAATAATTATCATTAACAGATTGCATCATAATTATTTATAAGTAGGTCTACCTTCCTTTTTAGAATGTGAATTCCTTGAGGGCAAAACCTGAGAACTGTTTATCTCTAGTTCTTCAATACATCAAATAGTGCTCAGCAAAAAAACAGGTCTACAATACAGGTTTACAGAATGAATGAATGAACTTTGAATCCGTACATTTCCCAAGCATGGCTGTGAAATCAGCCTCTGGCAACAGATTTCTCCCCATCAGACTGGCTTTAGAATGAACCAGCGTTCTATTGTCCTGTCTCATGCTCTCTTCAACAACTCTCAATGCTACTCCAAATATAAATTGATGTCAGAGGGGTAAAAGTGACCAATAAGTCACTTTCACCATCACCTAGAAAATTAACCTTTCAATGGACTTCAGACAAAATTAATTATCCAAATACCTATTCATGGCTACATAAACTTGGCTTTCCAAGACTTCTAGACACAGTGGTACACGTGCCCCCACCGAAAATCAAGGAGATATCACAACTGAATTGCCTGGTGAGCTCATCTCTAAGTAGCTAGGAAGGAAGAAGCAGAAGAGATTTCCTCACTGCTCTCTCAGTGCAACAGCAGTTACAGCCTGGGAGATGCAGGCACAGGGATAAACTTTAAGTGAGCGCCAGCCAGAGCGCTATTAACTCCTTCAGCTCAGGAGAGGCTCTTGCTTAATTTCCCGCAGCACTAAATCACTGAAATGGTGTCGCTGTGGCCTGATAGGTTGATGTGACTCTGGAATTACTAGTGGGCAGTGTGAGTTACATGTCATGTTAGAGGAAGAGTTGCGTTCTGAAACATAGCTACTTAAGAGCAGAGCAGCCAAGCTTTGTCGGGGCCTGGTGCCGGGGAAGGGGGTGGGGGCGGTCCCTCAACCATACATTGCTCTAGCTGTGTCCTAATCTGAATGTCTATACTCAGAGACAGCCAGACAGAAGGCTGCATTTTCTCTTCTATCTATCCACATCTTATGAGTACATAAAACATTCTTGCCTGCAATAGCCCATTCCACCTCATTCCCTACCCCACCCAGTATCATAGAGAAACACGCTCATTTTATCTCATACTTCTACAGTTCTTTCTAGATAAGAGGGTTGCTTTTTGCCAACATAATACAGCTTTTGAAGAGATTCAGTGGCTCGAATTCAGCTCTTAACAGGGCCACTTCATAACTCATACCAGGAGTGATGACAAATTGTTCCTCAGAAAAGACAGAATTTTAATTAGTAAAAGACATTTTGGAATTTATTCCTATGAATACATATCCTTTAGCCATGTGACCTTGAGATGGTGAAAGTGAGGAAAAAGGATTCTGTTTAATGTGGCAAGACAGAGAGAAATAAACGGCTTTTGAATTCTGAATTTGCAGCATCTTATTGGGCTTTTTAAGAGAGCAACATGACAAGCACTGGGCTTTTAATAACCACTGAGTGGATTGTTTACTCTTACATGAAAACCACAAATGTGTTATGCAGTGGCAACCACTTACTGACAAGATATTTTTCATCGTAATCACAAAAACGTTGTATGCGATCAGCCAGTCCCAGTAGCGCAGGATGCTCTTGATGGGTTTCAACAGCAAATCGCCCCCAAAGAGCAGGAAGTAGAAACAGGCCACCAGGTACCCCATGCAAAAGATGCTGATCCTGGTGGTCCCAGTGATGAAGATGATGGTGAGCACGAACCAGAAGAGGTAGCTGAAGACGATCACTTTGGACATGTCTAAGTAAGATCTGGAAAACAAAGCCAATGACAAAAAGACAACAACAACAAAACAAACAAAAGCAAAATCAGGAAAGTCTTTAACAAGGGAAGAAATTCATGCTCTCTACTGCACCTTGCAAATCAAATTGTGAGCTTTCATTTAATCTTGCTATCTAGGAAACCCTCAAATAGTTAGTAATAGACCAATAGATGAGTTTTGGAAACCATGTATGCTTCTCACCTTATTCAGGCCAAATTTCTCACAAACAACAACATTTTCTGCCTACCACTTGAGTACTCAAAATTCTCCTTTCTGTTTCTATGGGAGGCATGAATAATTGTATGGCAAAAGAAATTCTAAGATATAGATGCCTTCTGGCTAGTGAAAGAAAAGTTAAGAACGGATGAACTAGAAGTTAAACAAATTTATATTGAACAAAAAGGTTTTATTCGAGGTGGAAATCTTTCCCTACAGATGGGAGGTGATTCTGACCAACTGTCCAAAGCCATGGTGGGGCTTTTTTGTTCTTTCCAATATTCTGTTTCTGGAGGTCCTCGGGCTGAGTCAGGATTCCCTTTTGGGGGCCACCCATCCCTGCTGCTTTCCTCATGGAAGGTGAGGCCAGAGTTCAGCTGTCAGTCTTGCAACAAGCAGCAGCTCTAGCCTGCGGGTCAATGTCATTCGACAGGAGTCACACCTACAGGCCAAGTCCCAACTGCATTTTTTGATTAGAACTTTTGGTTTTGGGAGTTTTGCTTTGGTGGTTTCTTTTGGTGCATTTGGGAAGAAACATAGGAGAACCAATTCTGGATTAATTCTTTGATTAATGGGTTCTTGTTTTGTTAATAATTGCTTAATAAAATATGCACTGTGGCTGGGCACGGTGGCTCAAGCCTGTAATCCCAGCACTTTGGGAGGCCGAGGCGGGTGGATCACGAGGTCAGGAGATCGAGACCATCCTGGCTAACACGGTGAAACCCCGTCTCTACTAAAAATACAAAAAATTAGCCAGGCGTGGTGGCGGGCGCCTGTAGTCCCAGCTACTCGGGAGGCTGAGGCAGGAGAATGACGTGAACCCAGGAGGCGGAGCTTACAGTGAGGCGAGATCGCGCCACTGCACTCCAGCCTGGGCAACAGAGTGAGACTCCGTCTCAAAAAAATAAATAAATAAAATAAAATGAAATAAAATAAAATAAAATAAAATAAAATAAAATATGCACTACACTTGAGCTATCCAGCATTATTAGGGGATGAGTTTAAGTTGTGCCTTGGTACATTTTTCAGACAAGTAAACTTTTACCCTTTACTCTTTTTAAAGTAAGACACTTAAATATTTTTATAACTTTTTTTCTAAAATACATAAAACCCTTCCTAGACTTCATAATGAAGAGTTAATGAAATGTCAGTATCTCCCTGTATCCCTAGATCATCACAAATAAAGGTAGTGATTTGCATGAGCATAGGGGCCTTCTGAAGTGTGTGTGGTTTGAACTCAGTGGAATTGTGCTGCTGGCATTTTGAGTGTGTGTGCCTGTGAATGCAGCTTATTCTTTCCATACCTTTCCTTCCTTGCCTGCAGCAGTCAATTCCTGCTTTACCAGCTCTGGCCTTCACATCTTGGCACTGAACCCACTTTGGGTCCAGAATTCATAAAACTAAGCTTGCGAGGGTAACATGGAAAACATCAATAAATACGCTTCAAAGAGAAGCCTTAAGGATCTCTGAATAGAGAGACTGAACCCTGGTGACAGGTACTGTGGCTAAGGGGCCACCTAACTATCAGGGCTCTGGCCGCTTTCCAGAGATCCCAGGGTGCTGCGGAGCTGACCCCTGTTGGAGAGGAAGAGCGGAGCACGTCTGTGCTTCTGACCAGCAAGCATGTGCGCTGGCTTCCTACTCACTGCTGTGGCATTTGACAGGTCACTTCCTGAGGGGGGGTCACTTTGCTGGCAGTCCTCATTGAGAAACAGAACAAAAATTTGAAATAGCTAAAACAAAAATCAGCTTTAGAAATCAATGGCACACAAAAGCTTTCCATTTGAGTTATGATTTAGGTTTTTCATGAATACATTGAAAATACTGATGTTCCCTTTGCAATAGTAAATATTGGGCTGGACTGAATGTTTTCTTAGCATCACAGAGAAGAGGTAAAAATGGAAGTCTTACCTTAGATCAGTGCCTAGTCTGGTACTTAATTCACAAATAGAATGGTCAAGTCTGTATAGCATATTGTTTTAAAGCAAATTCACTTCCTGATTTACTCAGTTCATATTGAGCCTCTTATGCTACCAAGAGGCACTCAAGCGCATAAACATTCAGATTTGGGAGCTGGATTTTTCCAATCCCAGTTCTGCTGTTGCCTATGTCTCATCTCGTTGCTGCAGTTTCCTCATCTCTACAATGGGCATAACAGCATGACCTCCTTGGGCTGGGGTAAAAGGGCTCCATGTGTGCAGAGCTTGGAACAGAGCCTGGCACAAAGGGAGTAGCAGGTGGCTTACAGCTATCTGTATTGGTATATGCATTGTGGGCCAAGAACTGTAAGTAGGAGGATGGGGACAAATACAAAAGCAAGTTAGACGTGATCTTCACCCTAAGGCTACACCTTAGAAGTGGGGATAAGATGGGTTCTTCAGATACCAACACCAGGCAGAAGATGATCCACACCATGTAAACAGGAATCTCTGGAAGATCGGAAGCTGGAGAGCGACTCCATGTGTGGGGTCGGCTGGCTCGGGTACTATCAGTGACCTATCTCCACATGGATGGCATGTGCGCTGTGACTGCATGAGCCTCTCACTGCAACCTCATATGGCTCAATAGGGCAGACACTAATCAGTGAGGATCAGAGGTTAGGAAATTAGTCCCATGACATACAGCTAATAAGAGGGTATGAAAAGTCACAGCAGCTTCCTCAGACAGCTGACTACAGTGGGCAGCTCAGTGGACTGTTACAGGCATTGAAAGTCCGAAGATCTGACTGCAGGGGCAGAGTGGGCCTGCCCTCCATGAAGTGGGCCTTGGGTGACAAAATCTCAATACGGAAACCCAGGGAATGCAGAAAGTGTGAATGCATAGTGAGAGGTCGAGAATGGTTTAAACACAAACACTGTGAGGGAAACATGGCCCAGATCAGCTGTCACGAGGCTGAGCAGAACGGTGGAGGACAGAAAAACTGCTAGGGAGCCCTTGCATGGCCACAGGAGAGACATTGCTCAGGAAGAGCACAGGCACAGGGTGGAATCTAGGGAGCCACCCCTCCTCAGTGCCCAGTGAATACAAGAAGTGAAGATGAGGACCAAGGGATGAGGAGGAGAGATGGGAGATGAGGAAGATGAATGGAGAATGAGGAGGCGGGATGGGGAATAAGGATGAGGGATAGAGGATGAGGAGGAGGGATGGGGGATAAGGATGAGGGATGGAGGATGAAGGGGAGAGCTAGAGGATGAGGAGGAAAGATGGAGGATGAGGAGGAGGGATGGAGAATGAGGAGGAGGGATGGGGATAAGGAGGAGGGATGCAGGATGAAGAGGCGGGATGGGGGATAAGGATAAAGGATGGAGGATGAAGAGGAGAGATAGGGGATGAGGAGGAAGGATGGAGGATGAGGAGGAGGGATGGAGGATGAGAAGGAAATGGAAAAGAAGGAGGGATGAGGGTGAGGCAGAGGCAAAGGGGATAAGGAGGAGGGATGGGAGATAAGGATAAGCTATGAGGAGGAGGGATAAAAGATGAGAATGAGGGATGGAGATGAAAAGGAGGGATGCAGGATGAGAAGGAGAAATGGAGGATGAGGAGGAAGGATGGGGAT
>NW_026652280.1:70749796-70760644 GCF_009828535.3 Hylobates moloch | reverse complement strand
AGGAGGGATGCAGGATGAGAAGGAGAAATGGAGGATGAGGAGGAAGGATGGGGATAAAGATGAACTATGGGGATGTAGATGAAGGATGAAAGATTAGGAGGAGAGATGAAAGATTAGGACGGGGGACGGAGAATGAGGAGGAGGAATGGGGATAAGGATGAGGAATGGGGATTAAGGATGAAGGATGAGAATGAGGGATGGAGATGAGGAGGAAGGACGCAGGATAAAAAGGAGGAATGGGGATATGGATGAGGGATGGAGGAGGAGAAGAAGGGATTAGGAGGAGGAATGGGAATGAAGATGAGCTATGGAGATGAGAAGGAGGAATGCAGGATGAGAAGAAGAAATGGAGGATAAGGAGGAATGGGGATAAAATGAGCTATGGCGATGTGGCTGAAGGATGAAAGATGAGGAGGAGGAATGGAGGATGAGGAGGAGAAATGCGGATAAGGACAAGGGTTGGGGATAAGGTTGAGGGATGGAGAATATGGATGAGCTATGTGGATATGAATAAGGGATAGAGGATGAGGAGGAGGGGTGGAGGATGAGGAGGAAGGATGAGGATGAGAGGGAGGAAAGGGGGATGAGGATGTGCTATGGGGATGAGTATGAGGGATGGAGGATGGAGGGCGGCAGGATGAGGAGTAAGAATGGGGATGAGGGATTAAGGATGAGTGGGAGGGATGGAGGATGAGAAGAGGAATGGAGGGTGATGAGGAGGGATGGGGATTAGAAAGAGATATGGGGGATGAGAATAAGTGATGAAGATGAGGAAGAAGGCTGGAGGGTGAGGAGGAAGGGTGGAGATACGAATGAGCTATGGGGATGAAGATGAAAAATGGAGGATGAGTAGGAGAGATGCAAGATGAGGAGGAGGGATGGGGAATGAAGATGAGCTATGGGGATGAAGATGAGCTATGGGGATGAGGATGAGAGATGAAAGATAAGGAAGAAAGATGGGGGATGAGGAAGAGGGAGGGAAGATGAGGATGAGCTATGGGGATGCAGCGAAGGCATAAGAGATGCGCAAGAGAACCCTCTACTGGACAGCTGGTATTACTGGCACAAGTCAGTTTTGGTATGAAGAAGAGGAGGAGAACTGAGGCCATAAAGAGGTGGTTTACACTGACAAAAGCAGGTGCAGTGCTATAATTCAGAGACTCAGCCTCCAGGCTGCCGAACCACATTGTCCAGCATTTATTAACTTCAGTGTATACAATTCAGCGGATCTATTTCCCAAGTATAGCAGAGAAAGTATAGAGGAGCAATGTAATGGAAATGCACACATCAAAGTGGCTTTTAGCAAATGTAAAGCTCTTGTTACCTGCAGTGAATAAAATCTGGCACAGGGTTGTGTTGGCTGAAGGAGGCCGCATCAAGGTTCATGCAGATCTCGACATTGTCACCTGCCATGATTCGCACTGCAGCCTTGTTCTCATCCTCAAAAATCTGCCGTTGCAAGGAGGCACACAGAAGCAGCATGAAGTCATCTAGCAAGACAGATGTGAGATCATTAAGCTGCCTCATCCTCTTCTGATTTACATAATGCAACATACAGGCATCACACAGCAACAGCCACTCCCCAGCTCCTAAGTGAGTTGTGTTCCCAAAGTTCATAGTAAAATTCATCCTGGAGTCCAATGTTGGGGCCAAGTCACACCTTCTCCACCTTGCAGGGCATAGAGTGACCGCAGACACTCCAGGAGCTTACGTGGGGAGTCTCTGGATTTTGTTTGCACATTGGTGAGAGAAAGTATTAGGTGCTACTTACTAGTCTTCATGAGTCTCTTAGAGGGTAGCATTTTTTTGTGTGTGTGTGAGACAGAGTCTTGCTCTGTCGCCCAGGCTGGAGTGCAGTGGTGCGATCTTGGCTCACTGCAAGCTCCACCTCCTGGGTTCACGCCATTCTCCTGCCTCAGCCTCCCAAGTAGCTGGGAATACAAGCACCTGCCACCATGCCTGGCTAATTTTTTTTTACCTCCCACCAGTTTTAAGGAGGCCACTTGAGAAATTTCCCCATCTTTATCTTTTTATGTGTGGCGGATGCAGATATTCGTTTTTCTTTATCCTTTCCATCCTCCTTTGCATTTGTAACCAATGACTGTCCCCAGAGCATAAGCCACACTGCAGGTGTGGTGAGAGCAGGTGGAGGTGGTGGACTGTGCTGGACAGCACAGAGCAGCCTGAGAGAGCTGTCCTTCCGGCAACTGCCCACAAAGGGCTGAGGCCAAGCCTGCCTGGAAGGCTGCACATAAGCTGCTTCCTTGCTTTTAAAATTAAACCTAAACTTGTTTAGGCAGGGCAGTCATTTGCATTTTCTGTAGCACCCAGTACTCTGGTCTTGGGGGAGTTGCTCTGACCTTTGGATCACCAGCTGCCATGGGAAGGCCTTGGGGCTGCAGCCCAATTCTAGAGCAACTAAAATCTGGGAAGCATCTCCCAGCATCCACTGTCCTATGTTCAGGGTTTATTTATCTGCATTGGGAGCCAGAAACCATCAAGTCAGAAAACACAAAAGCCTCCCTCTCTGGTCTGTCTTTTGAAAGGTGGCTGTGTAAATGTGTGTGTGTGTGTGTGTGTGTGTGTGTATGTATGTTGGGGGAAGTGAAATTATGCAAGTGAATATGGTATTTCCAACATTGACTTATTAATTTTGCAAATGTAATAGGGTGAGTAGAAGCCATTAATGACTTGTGATATTAATGCATAAGACAAGCCTTTACATGATTACAAAGTCTAGTGAAAGACAAAAGGCACTAATGCATAGCACGTGAAGAATGATTAGCAGTAAACCCGGACACCAGCACTCTGTGGCCCTGCAGAGGAAACACTTACAGACGAGAAACACAGGGTTGGGCCGCACAATGAAATCTGGGAAGTACAGCCACTTTATGATGTTGTCATTGAAGCTGGCACCCTTGAATCTCCACGGGTAATCTGCAGGGAGGGAAGTGGCGAACAGCACAATCAATACTTCACCACTCTTCTCCCAGCCATCCACTCAGTAATGGCTTCTTCTAAAAGCAGACGGCTCCAAGGAAGGGCAGGCTCACCTCGGCAAGGAGCAGGTGGGATGCCGATGCAGATGAAATACTGGAAGGTGATGATGCACGCCAGGAAGCAGCAGTACTTGGGCCAGATCTCCGCGATGGCTTTCCTTCTGCGTCTATATAAGACAGCGATCAGCCAGCAGGCGTGGATCATGGCATAGAAATCCATTCGCTGGCCAATGACGTTAACTGACATTAGGAAACAGGTCTGTGTAAAGATGAAAAGAGGCAAAAAAAAAAAAATCAGGCATATGGGGAAGGGGACTGGTGATAGCTGTCAGGTCTGTGTAGATGGCAGAGACCCACATCCCTCAGGGCCAGTCTGTCTGCACAGATTCACAAATGCTTGCTCTTTTGAGTGTCTCAGCGTGAAGACAGAAATACTGTACAGATTACTCCCAAGGGAAAAACTAAGTAGCTGTTATCATAACCACTTCAGACAATAAAGAGAACAGCCATTTTGATCTCCTCATGAAACATCACCATTCCTACTTCATTCTATGAAGCCACAGGCACTATCACAACCGTTTTAGGTTAAAACAGTTCATTTTGGCTGCAGCTTATTGTTCCAGAATGCACAAAAAGAAAGAAGATTAATACTTTATTATTTATTTATTTTGAGATGGAATCTTGCTCTGTCACCCAGGCTAGAGTGCAGTGGTGCAAACTTGGCTCACTGCAACCTCTGCCTCCCGGGTTCAGGCAACTCTCCTGCCTCAGCCTCTCAAGTATCTGGGATTACAGGCATGCACCACCACGCCTGGATAATTTTTGTATTTTTAGTAGAGATGGGGTTCCACCATGTTGGCCAGGCTGGTCTCGAAGTCCTGACCTCAGAAGATCTGCCTGCCTTGGCCTCCCAAAGTGCTGGGATTACAGGCATGAGCCGCCGTGCCCAGCCAGAAGATTAATACTTTATTCTTAATAAGAAACCTGTTAACATGGCAACTGATGGCCATGCATTTAGATGGCTCTGGAGATCCAGAGAAACCAGGGCACTGCTGTGGAGGGGGGTGTTCAGCACCCAAACTTGGAAAACTTTCAGTCAAGCCAGTTAACCATCACTACAAATACTTTCTGTTCTTCTCAAGGGGACAGCTATCATGCCTGCAGATGTATCACAAAGTTCCAGTGGCCAATTGGCCAGAAGCAGTTCTTTGAATTTTCATGGAAAAGAGAAATAAAACATGTCAGCAAGGAAACTCACCTCCAGACCGAACTTGTAAAAGAAGTAATTTATGAAATATTTGGCACAATTAATAAGTCCATCATCTAGATGTAGTCTTGTAATGTCATGAAAGATAGTTTTAGACACAGGGGCCGTCAGGTTATTTCGACCTCGATAGTATTCCTGATGGCGGTAAATGGTGACTTCAAAGGCCAGGATAGCCAGCATCAGGAGGTTATTCTACAAAACAAGGAAACACAACTGTGTCAGCCAGATGCTGTATGATTTTGTAATTTCAAGCAATCCCCACATTCTTCACAACTGCAAGGACAATGTTTTATAAAAGCTCACCTCTCTTAAACAGTTTTGAGCTCAGTATTCATTTTCTCTGTCTTATTTATTGTGGCATTATCTCTATTAGAAAATCAGGCTAACTTCCAAAGTAATAGGATCTAGAATCTCCAAACATAAGATGCCGCTGCTCATTCCTATTTCTGAAAACCACATCTCACACCAAGGAAGCAATTTCCAGTTATCCACGGAGGGCAGTTCAGCCTCGTTTGCAGCCAGAAGTGCAAAAACAGTACAGAGACATCCTGGGAAACACACTGAGCTGAATGAACGGGAAGCTGCTTAGGGGGAACCTTTTGAACACTCCTGAAATCTGGCTACAGAGAGCAATAGATTGAGAAGCATGCTGACAACAGTAAAATAATAATAGCGATGATATAACTATTATTCAAGATAATGAAAATGGTTAACATTTATGGAACCATAGGTTCCAGACACAATTCGATCACCCTTTTCAAATACCAATTTGCTTTATCCTCATAACAGCTATTTATGGTGGGTACTGGTACAAAAGATATCTACCATGTGATGAAAAATCTAGAAGGTACATAAAGAAAATGGGATGCTTAATACATTTAAAAATCCCAGGTGCTGAGTGTAGAGGCTGTACCATTAAATGCATTGCCAGTGTAACTTGATTAGGACTGCTCAGATAATCCGCAAAAATAAAATGTGAAAAATCTGAAGCATGTTGCCTTCGTTATGTTTGTATGACTATTTGTACTCAAGTTTCCTTTGATAAATATATTTTATTATTTCTAGATGTAATAGATTCTCTTCATTAAAAACTATAGAGAAACAGAATTTATACAGCAAAAATGTCTTGTAAGGCTATATCCGCTTCTCAGAAATAACCACGATTGAGCATTTGGTATACTTTACTTAATATTTTTCTTTGTGTCTAGAAGACATCATACTATGCACAGTGTTTTGAAATTTGCTTTAAAAAAATCTTAACATATTTTAGACATGATTCAATTCTAATGCACCCATCGACCTTAATCTTGTAATGGTCTTAAAATGATTGTATAATGTTCCACTGAATGTATCTGTCATATTTTATTCAAGCAATCTCAGACCATTTGATCATTTTCTCTTTAACATGCCACAATACTGATTTTAACACTTAGAGTTTGTTGCAAAGGTGATGCCAAATCCCACATGAGAAGATATGGTTACTATCAAATGTGATGTTAAGCGTCTCATGGAAAAGAATCCTGAACTATTATATAATGGTGTGGAGGCCCAAACTAAGCACGACAAAGCCATTACCCTCAGGTAGACTAGTAGAGGCGAAGACTTCCGCAGGCCGACCCACTCTGTAGGATCGATAGGAGCGCTGTAGAGCAGAGACTTGTTCAACTCATTAAGGGGGATGTTTGTTTGATTTTCATTTGGCTAAAAAGAAGAGAAAATGGAGTAAAAAAAAGCTCCACAGATTAGGAGAGCTCGGGTTATTTCTTCTTCAGCTTTGAGCAAAATGATAGCGGTAGGATGGGAGGGACAGACCCATTTCAGGGGAGACCTCAGTGTGAGAGGAGGCTTAACACAGGGCCAGAGCACGACCAGCCAGGGAGAGGTGACTTACAAGCCAGGTCAGGCCAAATTGTGCTTGGGGATGGGGGTTCTCCAAGTATCTGCCTTGCTTTGCTAAAGGGCAGTCAGGAATATTCCCCCATCACCGAGGCTCACCAAGGAACAGTTAACAGAGAAGTTCTCAGGCTTAATGGTTTGGAGCTGGTACAACATTTTGCAGACGATAATCACACATGTCCAGACCGTGCAGACACTTGAAGCCAGACGGCGCAGCTTGGCGTACGGCAGAGCAAAAGCCCAAGAAATCAAAAATACATAGTTGAACAGAGACACCTGAAAACACAAAACCAGAAATGGGGACAAAAATACGTAACACGGCATAACAAACAGGACATCCACAAAACAGGATGACTTGATTTACTCAGTTCGGCAAAAGCAGACTGGATTCCTAGCACGCGCAAGGAATTGCCCTAGGTGCTGGGGTACTAAAGTAGGTGAGTTATGGTCTCACCCCTCAAGGACATTATGTCTTGTATGGCAGACAGACATATCATCAGGTGACGTCAGTATCATGTAGCACCGGCTAAGCTATCCATGTGGGCAGGCTCCTGTGAGAGCACCCAGAAGGGTCCTTTGTCCAATGTAGAGGTCAGGAAGCATTTTCAAGAAGAGACAGTGCCTGAACTGAGCCAAGCCAAGAAAGATGAGAGGTGGATCCTTTAGGTAAAGGAGGCATGAACGAAGGCAGGAAAGCATGAGCTAGCATGGTGGGGACAGGTAACAACAAACAACTGGAAAGTTCAGAGTTGAAGGTGTGAAGTGCAGCAGGAGGTGAGGCTGGAGATGCAGCTACAGCCAAGTTTTGACGGACCTTTTTACACCATGCTATGGCACAGGAGCCCATTCTTCAGAAAACTGAGAGCTGTGGAAGGGCATTACACTGGGAATTTGGAGGTAAGATTTGCTTCCCATTGAGGTAAATGTAACTGACGAATGGAGGGCCCATTGTGGGGATTGGACGCAACTTTGGGCAACCCACTCACGTGCCACTGCAATAGCTCAGGGAAGATGGGGAGGAGGTGCGGATTCAACATGGGAGGCAAAATTAGCTGCACTTGATGACTGATTGGCTTGGTGGGCCGGTGGGTAGGAGGGAAAGTTCAAGGAGTGACTCCCAGGTTTCCACTTGGGAGCCTGAGTGGATAACCGTGCCATTACTGAGACAGCAATGCTGATAGGGAAGCTGGTCAGAGCAGCAAGGTTGTGAGCTCAGCTTGAACCTGTTGACTTTGGGCTGCATGTGAGTTCATTCATCAGGCCAGATGTTCCCACATTTCTAGCAATTCTTTATAGTTAATAGTCCATTGGACAGTATAGAAGGACCACCATCTTCTTCAGGCATGGGAAATGCTCATTTATTCTGAATATTGTTATGTTAAAGTAATATCCTAGAAATGTTTAATATTCTCAGGTAGAAATAATAGCATGCTCTCGTCTGATACAACTAAACATGTACCAAGCATTGTGGGCTAAGCATTGTGGGCTCTAAAAGACATAGTTACCTACTTGGCTTATAAAACTATAAAAGAAGAGGCCAGGTGAGGTGGCTCATGCCTGTAATCCTAGCATTTTGGGAGGCCGAGGTGGGTGGATCACGAGGTCAGGAGTTCAAGACCGGCCTGGCCATGATGGTGAAACCCCGTCTCTACTAAAAGTACAATAAATTAGCCGGGCGTGGTGGCAGGCGCCTGTAATCCCAGCTACTTGGGAGGCTGAGGCAGGAGAATCACTTGAACTTGGAGGGTGGAGGTTGCAGTGAGCCGAGATCGTGCCACTGCACTCCAGCACTCCAGCCTGGGTGACAGACTGAGACTACATCTCAAAAAAAAAAAAAAAAAAGTTTAAAAAACTATAAAAGAAGAAAATGTGGAGACTGCATGACTGTATTTAATTCTGCTATTTGTTACCTGTTTCTACTCAACTATTTGTTACTGTCCGATGCAAGGAACCTCTCTGAGAATTAAGTGCTGAAATATTAGAGTAGGAAGAGATGCCTTATAGAATTAATTGAAGATGAAAGAAATACTGTACACGGAAAGGCCCTGCAAACCGTAACTCACTCATAAACATAATCAATGTTACCTTTTAGCAAAACAGATAGATTAGCGAATTGACTCTTCCTCTATAGTCATCAACAAGTGTCTCATCAATTTGGATATTAAAAAGTAAGCCCGGCCGGGCGGCGGGTGGATCACGAGGTCAGGAGATCGAGACCATGGTGAAACCCCGTCTCTACTAAAAATACAAAAAAAAAAAAAATTAGCCGGGCGCGGTGGCGGGCGCCTGTAGTCCCAGCTACTCGGAGAGGCTGAGGCAGGAGAATGGCGTGAACCCGGGAGGCGGAGCTTGCAGTGAGCCGAGATTGCACCACTGCACTCCAGCCTGGGCGACAGAGCAAGACTCCGTCTCAAAAAAAAAAAAAAAAGTAAACCCTATTAAAGATGCTGTGAAATGAACTCTGTTATGTCTGTTATTATGTATCCAAGGCCTTTAGTAAAGACAGCACAATTAATTTATTCAGAACTTTCAATTTTCTGAGTGATGGGGAAAGGGAAGTAAAGGTGGTAACTTTCATTAAGTCTTAACTAGGTTCAAGGTGACACATCTCCTGAGGATTCCCTGCCTGCAGGAGGCATGTGGGAGGGACAGATGGAGGCACACAGGCACTTGGCGACAGCATAAAGGGACTGAGACCTGAAGAATAAACAGGAGTTAGACAGGCAGAAGAAATAGCAGGTCCAAGGCCCTTCCAGACTTGGGAGAGCATGGGCTGCCCATCCTTGGAGAAGCAAGTGATTCATTGTGAGAGAAGTGTGATCTGAAACCTGTCAGAGGACTTTAAAACCCATCCAGCATCTTAGAGTGTCCAGGAATGGCAAAAGTGAAGTGGTCTGGGCTGGATCATGGGGGTCTTATACCATGTTACCATGAGGATGAAAGGCAGCTGCTGCAAGGTTTCAGGTAGAGGGCTCTCATGATCATATCTACCCTGTGGGAAGACTGTTCTGGCTGCATTGTGGAATATGTATTGGAAGGAGAAAAGATTGGGAAAAGCTGGGAATCTGTAAGAGTAATCTAAAGGGGAATGGAGGCAGAGGGAGTGAGTAGGACACCTGAAAGTGCTTTGGGGCCACTCAAGAAGTGGGGTCAGGCCCAGCTGTCAGGTGGAAACAGGGGCCTGGAGTTCAAAGAGAGCAGTGAGTTGACACAGAGTTTAGGACTCGCAGCAGGTGGAAGGCAACTGAACCAGAGTCCTGTGCTTGTGAGCTCGTGAGCTCACCCATGAGAGTCCAGAACAGAAACTGGCTGTGGACAGAGCCTGAGGAACATGCTGAGGAAGCTGGTGGGAAGGGCGGGATGAGTGCAGGAATGAGACAGGAAGGGCCTGATGAAACTGTGGGGAGGGGCCGGGAAGGTGAGCTGATGTCCAGTACAAGAGAAGGGAGAGCTTCAATGACAAGGAAAGGATCCCCAGTCCTCAGCATCCTAGAGAAGTCAAATCAGAGGAGGACTAAAGAGCCTCTGGGAGGTGAATATTTTTATTTTTATCATTTTACAAATAGAAAAACTGGGGCTCAGTGAATGAAGTATGATACTTCATTCCATACAAATAGCAAGCCCAGTGCAAACCTCAGTGCGACTTGCCCTCTCACAGTCCTGTTATCTAAAGAGATCATGATCTCATCATTTCCCTGATGGTAAGAATCTCATGGAAGGGAAGAAGAAGAAAGAAGGAGGAAGAGGAGGAGGAGGAGGGATAAGGAAGAAGAAGAGGAGGGAAAAAAGAAGAGAGAGAAGGGGAAGCAGAAAAGAGGAGGGGAAGGGGACGGAGAAGTAGGAGGAGAAGGAGGAGGAGGACAATGACTATGACAAATACCTGGGCCACAACCAACACCTGATGAATTAGAATTTTAGGGAAATAGATGCTGGTCCACGTATATAACAACTGTCCAGGTGATTCTTACTATCAAGGATTTTGAGAAACAGTTTTATGCCATAATGCTTTCCCAACAAAGCCCTGTACACAGGTTGTCATCCTATCTGAATATAAGCTTATGGGGCCTGAGGGCCCTGCCTCAAGGGAAGGGGCCTCTGAGAACCAAAGCCTCCTGGGCCCTGCACTTACCCATCCCTGGCTTCCCTCCCCCAGAGAACCCCAGCTGCAACCATCACCTCCAGGCTGCAACTGCCTGCAAGAGATACTCCACCCTGTGCAGCAAGTGCTCACTGTGGACACCTCTAGCACAGCAGTTATTATCACTTTTAGTTTTATTTGGCAGCCATTCCCATCAGGCTGTGAGCTCAGACAAGAAGTGTGTCTTTCAAGCTACTGCACCAGCACCTAGCACCATGTATGCATTCACTTTATTGTGAGTTCGTAATAAATGCTCAATAATGATGGGACAGACAAGGAGAAACCTCAGGTTTGCAAAAGTTTCCTTCCTTCCTTCCTTCCTCCCACCTTCCCTTCCCTCCCTCCCCTCCCCTCCTCTTCCCTTCCTTCTCCAATTGGCCAGGCCCCCCAGGGAGGAGCTGAGGTGCTAACAGAAAGTGTGGCTCTTGCTCAAGACTCACTGACCTCACAGAGCTGTCCAACAGCCTTTGGAATTAGAAAGTAGCTGTGTATTTCAAAAGGAGAAGAAAATGTTTTATGTATACTATATGTATATTATATATCTAATA